>NW_016107860.1:728184-756156 GCF_001604975.1 Cebus imitator
GAGACGGGGTTTCACCATGTTGACCAGGATGGTCTCGATCTCTTGACCTCGTGATCCACCCGCCTCGGCCTCCCAAAGTGCTGGGATTACAGGCGTGAGCCACCGCGCCCGGCTATATACTTAGCTTTTTATATAAAACTGAGTTATTTATAAAATTGTGGTGAAAGTACTTTCCCACCTTCTCAAGATTTGGGAGTTATTTATATATAAATAGAGTGTTAATTATTGAAATGGCTTTGCGAGTGACTCTCTATTCCCCTCCTCAGCAGATCAGTCTATTCAACTTACAATATATGTTGAAGTTTTTAACCTGAGAAGGTTGTTAAGAAACCCATGGCATGGTATCTCCTGATTTGGGGAAATATCTTTCCCATCATTCTATTTTTTGCCATGATGACAGCAGGAAACTGTGCAGAGAAGACAGTTCTGCACAGAAGCAATGTGGATACTAGCAATGCTGTTAGGACCGTTTTGCTTTATATTCTCTTAGAGAAATTAGAATGTTTTGGGTTGTTTTCATTCTCCTTGAGAAACTAGAATGCCATTAATTTATGCCTTAATAAAATTTTGAAAGAAGCCAGACGCATTGCCAATCATTGGAACTGCCAGTTCTTTCCCCTATTGGGGAGTTCATTTTCCCACCCCCTTAGACTTTTAAACTTTGCTGGCTGCATTTAAAATCCAATCCTTTTAAGTCCCTGTCTTGAGTGATAACTTAAAACAACTCCTAAATCAGGATATTGGTTGAAGAAGAAATAATTAAGATAAAAGAATCTAGGAAATAAGGCATATTGATTAGCAATCAGCCTTACAGACATTATCTTACTTTAGGATCCCAGGCATGAAACTTCAGATCTACTTCAAGTTCATTTCTTTCTTTCACCTCCTATCTTCAACCAGTCAGGAGTCAGCTCTACCCAGTCACACAGGCTATATTTTTGTACCTGAGAATTTTGAGATGATGAAAAAATTTTCCAATCTAAAAGTGCTCATGAAAGCTTTTAGATTAATCGCAATGAGGAAAAAATAAACAAACAAGGAAATGCCACACTCCAGGAGTTGCCTCTGGGGCCTGCCTGCTGTGGGGAAGCCACGTCCCCACAAATCTCCATCCTCCCATGGTCACTCCCACCCTTCCTTCAGTCATCTTGGTCAGATCTCTCTACCAATCTCCTGTTTTCACCCCTCAAATAAGACGCAGGCCTGTGGAAAACCAGTCATAAAACACTTCCACTTCTCATGTGAACTGAACCACTCAGAGTGGTTGGTAAGATATGGATCATCACTCTTATCTTTCAGAAAAGGAAGTAGACCAGAGAAAGTCACACAGCAGTACAGTGGGGAGCCGGTATGTTGGATTCTAATGCCAGAGCTCTTTCTCCTCTACCACACTGTCTTGTTGGCCAGTATTTTGTTTTCTTTCTTCAGGAACTCTGCTATTTACCAGTGCATGAACTTAGTTAATTTGTATTACCTCTCAAAGTCAAAGATTTCGCATTTATAAAATCAAGGTACTATAAATTCCAAACAGCAAAAAATAACACAAAACTGGCCTAGTTAATTAAAAAGAAAATAGGCTGGGCGCAATGGCTCACACCTGTAATCCCAGCACTTTGGGAGGCTCAGGCGGTTGAATCACAAGGTCAAGAATTTGAGACCAGCCTGGCCATCATGGTGAAACCCTGTCTCTGCAAAAAAAAAAAAAAAAAAAAAAAAAAAAAAAAAAAAAAAAAAAAAAAAAAAAAAAAAAAAAAAAAAAAAAACAAAAAAAAAACCACCACAGACACACACGCGCGCACACAAACACACACACACACGCGCGCACACACACACACACAAAATTAGCAGGGCATAGTGGCGGGTGCCTGTAATCTCAGGTACTCAGGAGGCTGCAGAGTCTCTTGAACCCGGGAGGCTTGAGCCAAGGGTGCAGTGAGCCAAGATTGTACCACTGCACTCCAGCCCAGGTGGCAGTGAGAGACTCCATCTCAAAAATAAATAAATAAATAAATAGAAATCTGTCAGGAGTTGTGTTAAATACCAATAGACTGAATGCTTCAATTTTAAAACTAAGATTATTAGTCTGAATTGAAAAGAAGAAACCACCTATGACCATACTACCCTGAACACAACTGATCTCATCTGAAAGAATAAAAAATAAATATTTAGGTTTCTTATAAGAGATATATCTTTATTTAAGGTCTATCTACCAACATCATGGTGTTGGCACAATTGGTTCTTTTTTGAGGGTTGGAAGAGAAACATGTGTTTCAGACCTCTCTCATGGCTTGTAGATGGCTGTCATTGCCTCTGTGTCCAAATATTCCCTTCTTATAAAGGCAGCAGGCATATTGAATTAGGACCCACTCTAATGACCTCATTTTATTTTGATTACCTCTGTGAAAACCCTATATCCAAGTAAGGTCACATTCTGAGGTACTGAGGATTAAGATTTAAACACATGAATTTGGGGGGAACACATTTAACACATCACATTTACTCATTTTTAAATAGAGACATAATTTATATAAACTAAATTGCATAGATCTTAAATTTACAGTTCAATGAATTTTGAGAAATGGATTAAAATCATGGAACCTACATTCCCATCAAGATAAAGAACATTTCTATCACTTCAGAAATTTTCCTCATGTCTCTTTCAGTGAATTCTTGTTTCCAGTTTGTAAAATAGCTTCTTACATTAGGTTAGTATAAAAATAATTACTTTTAATGGCAAAAACTACAATTATGTTTGCACCAATCTGATAGTAAAATGAATCTAAATCAGAACTTGGAAATGTAAATAATCCATGTCCTCCCATTGTGCTTGGTTGGTCTTGATACTCAATAACCTCTTGAACACTCAGTTTCATATATGTAAAAGTTGTTGACTGGGTGCTTTTTTATCATAGTTCTAAGAACCTGTGATTGTGATTATGGCTTTAAGAATATCAACTCTTAAACCCAAATGTCAACTAAAGAAGCCCAGGGAAGAAGAAACGGATCGCTTTTCTCTTCAGAGGCAATATTTCCATGTTGATGGTTCCTTCTGGAGGCAAGTCCCCCTACCTTTGCTATGAAATCTGTTGGTGGTTTTTTTGGATGAAAATTTTAGGTCAAGTAGGAAGCTGACTGGTTGATGGGAAGGAACAATGGTTTTAACATTTGTCAAATCATCAGGTACAGATAGCCTGTGTCAAGCACAGTACCTGTATTAGTTTTTTAAAGCCTTACATGAAACTAGAGAGGCAGTGCTTAACCTTCATTTCACAGATTAGAGCCCTGAGGCTCACAGAGGTCATACAGCTGACCCAAGTCACACACACCAGGCTCTAAGTGGCAGTTGGTCTACCCTCTAATCAGTGACGCACATTAAACAGCATGGTCAAAATCAGCCTCCATCAGCAGGACTTCAGGCTCTCACATCTCTTCAGCCAGAGCAGCTTGGTTTTTACTTGTTTAATGTATTAGGCTTCTGAGTATGACTTCTTTGAAGAATGGGTTCCATAGCTGAAATGTTTTAAGATCACTGGCCTGCACCATCCAAGGTCACCTCCACACTTTCAAGCCCTCCCGGACAAGCTCAGTCCTGCAGGCTCTACTCTGTGGTTCCCTCCTCCCCTAATAATGAGGCTTAATTAGCCCTCTTCACCCTGAACCCTCTTCACAAGGATTTGCCCCCCTATAATATGCCAAAAAATAAGAAAGCCTGAAATGGACCTTCTGTTCTGAAAATCTAGATTAATTTCTCCTGGCTTCTCAGGGTTGTCACAAATTAAAGCTAGAAAAAAAAATTCACCACATTCTCGCATGCAAAGGGTTCTACTATATAAAATTCCAAACTAAGAAAGTGACTAAATAGAGATTAATTCTACTTTTTGAAAAGATTTCTCCAGAGGTTTTATTTGGGTAGTCAGCTCCCCTCAAGCAGTTGAAATAGGTTCAAATATTTCTATTCACCTGCAGTTTTTCAGAAACATGTCTAGTAGTGCATAAAATTAATATGTATACCATCTTCCTCTTTTTTAGACAGTCCTAGAGAACAGGCATTAGATTTTTTTGTGTGTATAATTCATTCTGGTAAGTGCTTATTGCCATTCTGACACACTGACTTCCATTTACCCACCAGCAGGATTTACAACGGGGTTTTAGCTGAGTATGCTGGGAGAAGATCAGGACTATCCCCGAGAGCTAGCTCCTGACGGTGGACCTGAAGGCGAAGTGGTGAAAGGAGAAACAGGGAGCTGCTTCTCCCTGGTGTTGAGATGTGAACTGGACATTTACAGCTCTATGTGAAAATCAGAAAGTACATCTTCAATGAAACTCAAAGCAATATGTTAGCTGAAAAACAGAAAACTGAAGAAAAAAAGACAAAGGAAGTTCATAAAAAGGTGTTTTCATTATCTAAATATTTATGTCAACTACCATGATCATTGTGTGGTTCATATCTGTCTGTCGAAATGTACGATATTTCTATGCTTTTGAGACAGCCAAGTAAAAAGTTCTACCCAGAGAACCTTCTACCAGCCTGCGCACTGGGAGGATGGGGTGGGGCCTTGGGAAGTTCACATCATTTGCAGCAGGGAGGAGCCTGACCTCTCCTGTTCCAGGGTGGTGAGCTGGGATTCAGTCTGTGAGATGGGGCCTGTTAACAGGAACCCTTCTTGCTTTGCTGAGAGTCTTCCCTTTTTCCAATAAATTGCATTTTTCTCATCCTTCTAGGTGTCCATAAGCCTAATCTTTCATGGGTCATGTGACAAGAACCTGGTTTTTAGCTGAACTGAGGAGAAAGTCCTATAATACTTTTATTAGGAGTATTTATAAATACCTATAAATACCTGGTACCTAGATAATCATCAATAATTGAAAGTGAAAGTCAGTTGAAATCAAAATGAAAGTCCAACGTTATGACTGAAATAAATGATCCTCTTTTTTATAATATTGGCACAGTTAGATTTTTTCTGATGTTAAGTTTTACACAGACACAGAGGAAACATATATTCCCAGAGAAATGTATATGGCATCATCTCTAGCAAGGGTTTCAGATAGCTGCTATGGTGAGACCCATTTGTGAGTGGAAAACATGAACTGTTTTTCCTTTGCTTTCACACCATAACCCACACAGAAGACTTTTGTGACTTCAAATACTGAAGAAGGGGCTCCCCACCAACAAGCAAGCAATCAATTCTTCAGCAGATACCAGCTGGACTTTCTCCAATCCAATTCCAACACTGTCTACCTGGGGATAGCGTCAGACCCTACAGGTTGAGGGCTCAGTCCCACAAAGCTGCCCCCAACTTCCAAGGCCAATCTCAAGTACCAAGTTGTTTTATCCATGCTCTGACTGACCAGCTGTAAATCAGGGATCCCACAACCCCTTCCTTGGATTTGATTAGTTTGCTAGAGTAGTTCACAGAACTCAGGGACCATGTTTACTGGTCTATTATAAAGAATATTACAAAGGATACAGATGAAGAGATGCATAGGGTAAGATATGGGCAGGGGTGTAGTGCTTCCATGCACTCCCAGTGTGCACCACCCTCCAGGAACCTCCATGTGTTCAGGTATTTGGAAGCTCTTCAAACCCTGTCCATTTGGGGTTTTATGGACACTTCATTATATAAGCATCATTGATTAAACTACTGGTCCTTGGTGATCAACTCAACATTCAGCCCCTCTCCTCTCCCTTCCCAGGAGGCTGGGGTTGGGGCTGAAAGTCCCCACTCTCTAACCCTGCCTTGATCTTTCCAGTGCTCAGTCCCTAGAGCTGCTGGCCATCAGTTAACTCATTCACATTGAAAGAAAAGACATCACTTTGGAGATTCTAAGGATTTTAGGATTTGTACATATAAAAGTTGATCATACAAATTGGGTCATTCTTGTCATGCCCAACTAAAACAGCACTGAGAAACTGAGGGAAAAGCACTAGAGGCATTAACATTGCTCTACAAATGGAATTCTCTCAAGTCCAGCCACTGAAACTGCTTGTTATAACCTGAAACCGGTTTGATCTATAGCTGCTGAAATGACCTATAATTCTAAGGCAAATTTTACCCACCACCATCATTCACCAGTTAATACTTGCCAGCTCCCCAGAACCTTACTATGCCAATGAACATTCTCAAAGAGCAAACCATAACATTTTTCCTTTTTATAAAACCTCCATCCTCTTCTTTGTTCTTCAGACGTGCTGAAGACCACCCAGTCTGTGTGTATACCCCAAGCCATAATTCTTTCTTCCCAAATAAAACATTAAATTTAGAGATTCATCTCTACATTTTTACTTTGACTTGAAAATATATCAGGAAACAGGGTGAAGAGCAAATATCATTTTTTTCAATATTACAACATTAAAGGAAGAACCAAAATAAGATGATCACCACTGACATATGGCAGAAATGACAAACACAGTCAATGTTCTGAAAAACAACTTTGAATATATACAGCAAACACAGCCTGATGCAAGCGGTAATACCACCTGTAATGCTCATGGTCAATATCACACAGCAAGCATTACTGTAACCGTGCTGACTCCTTGTTAAAATCTTGTTTGCTCGAGTATAATTATTGCTTTCCTTGCATTTGTAGATTGCTCATTATAAACAGCATCAGGAAAACAAGACCATCAACAGAGATAAAAGAAAATACGCTGACCAATGAGTCTAAGAAGGGGCTGACCAGCCTGATAAGAACAGCTTGACAGCACCTGCAGAAGGCCACAAGACATTGACCAAGAAAGTAATGATTCAACTGCTGCCTGAGACTGTGCACATTTCACAAGAATGCTTCATTCACCATTTGCACCCCGCCAATTTGCCTTAAGAACCCCTGATCTGAAGGCACAACTCAGAGAGGTGGTCTTCGAATACAAGTTCACTGTTTCCCTCCAGGTTGTTGGCTTTGCGATTAAAGCTAACTTTCATTTTCACCAAAAGCTTATCCCTTAAATTTTGGCTTTGAAGCAACAAGGGGCCCAGACCTGAGTTCAGCTACATTGGAAACGGGTATGGAAGCTCCTGCACATCATTAGCTTCTGCCTTTGAACACAGGCCCTGGGTTTTTACTGGCAAATGGCTATATTCAAGCCTAATGCTGAAAACATTTTAAGGCAGCATCTAATGTCAAAGCAATCTACATCTTTATACGTGAATAGGTAAATAATATGTAAGGTCCATCCATCTCTGAAATTCTGCCTACAAAAGCTTGAATAATATTTATGCAGCTCACCTTACATGAGCTGAGAAGTAACCAACAAATTGATAAAAGCTCACCTCAGTAAAAATCAAATTAAGGGAGGTTGCTCACAGGGAGTAAGACAGGAATTTTATGAAAAAATGGAAAAGGAATAAGAGATAATAAATACAAAAACAGAGGTGCTTCAGTACACTTTTTTTGAAAAACTTTGCATTCAGTTAAAAAAAAAAGACTTTTTCTTTTAGTAGACAATTAAATAAGTTTTAACACATGTACAATTTTGTGAAACCACCACAACAATCAGGATACAGAACAATTTTATCATTGGACAAAAGACTTCTTCATGCTGCTCTTTTCTAGTCAAATCCTGCCCAATCCTTACTCCTCTGGCAACCACTGGTGTATTCTCTGTTTTTATACTTTTTTTGGTGGGTTTTTGTTGTTGTTGTTGTTGTTGTGATTTTGTTTTATTTTTCCCCTTCACCCCAAGGGCACTTACTGTAATATGTCTAAGTGTACCTTAGATAGGTGTGTCTCCTTGAAAGCTACATGGTGTTTCAATTAGGCTGTTCTTGCACTGCTATAAAGAAATACTTGAGACTGGGTAATTTATAAGAAAAAAGTTTTGATTGGCTCATGGTTATGCAGGCTGTACAGGAAGCATAACACTGGTATCTGCTTCTAGGGAAGCCTCGGGGAGCTTACAATTGTGGCAGAAAGTGAAGCAGGAGCTTGCACATCACATGGCGAAACAGAGAGAAAGAAGGTGCTGCACACTTTAAAACAACCAGATCATGCAAGAATTCACTTACTATCATGAGGACGGCACCCAAGGGTATGGTGCTAAACCTCTCATGAGAAATCCAACCCTGTGATCCTCACACCTCCCACCAGGCCCTACCTCCAACATTGGGGATTACATTTCAACATGAGGTTTGGGCTGCGACACACATCCAAACTATATCAATGTTATTGTGCATAGGTGGATTTTTAATAATTTTTTTTTAAGAGACAGAATCTTGCTCTCTTGCCCGGGTTAGAGTGCAGTGGCACAATCATAGCTCACTATAACCTCAAACTCCTTGGGCTCAACAGTTCTTTATCATATCAGCCTCCCAAATTGTTGGGATTATAGGCATGAGCAATCCTTGTCAATTTTTACGGTATTTTTTAAGTACTATTTAGTGGTTTTTAGTACATTCACAAAATTGTGCAACCATTCCCATGACCTTATGCTATACTTTTCATCACCCCAAAAAGAAGCTCTGTACCCACCAGGATGTGGTGGCTCATACCAGTAAATCCAGAACTTTGGGAGGCTGAGATGCACAGATCACCTGAGGTCAGGAGTTCGAGGTTAATCCATGTTATAGCGTGTATCAGTACTTCATTCACTATTATGGCAAAACAATAGTCCATTCCATAGATATGCCACAATTTTTATCCATCTGTTAATTGACATTGAATTATTTCCATTTTTTGGCTTCTACGAACAATGCTGCTGTGAACATTCATGGGAAAAGTCTTTGTGAGACAATATATTTCCATTTCTCTTGAGTAACTATCGAGGAATAGAATTGCTGGGTCATGTGGTAACTTTATGAGATTTTGAGGAGCTTATTTGCCTTTTGATTGTTGCAGTGTAAGAGTTCTTTATTCTGGATATGTCTCTTATCAGATATATGATTTACAAATAGTTTCTCCCACAACAAATAATCTGTGGATTGCCTTTTTACTTTCTTGATGGTGTCCTTTGAGGCACAATGGCTTAAATTTTGGTGAAGTCCAGTTTTTCAAATTTTTCTTTTATGAATTGTACTTTGGATGTCGTAATTAAGAATTATTGGCCCAACACCAAATAAGAAAGATTTTTCTGTATGTTTTCCTCTAAACCTTTTATAGTTTTAAATTTTATATTTAGATCTATGGTCCATTTTTAGTTAACTTTTGTCTAAGGAATGAAGTTTAAGTTGAATGTTTTATTTTTCCACATACTGATGTCCAATTGTTTCAACACCATTTGCTGAAAAGATTATCCTTACCCGATTGAATCACCATTGCATCTTTGTCAAAAATTAATTGTCTGTATTTGTGTGAGCCAGTTTCTGGACTCTATTATGTTCATTCATCTAAATGTTGCATTTGTGACAAGACTACACTGTCTTGATTACTGTAACTTTATATTAAATCTCAAAGTTAGGCAGTTAAGTTTTCCAAAATGTTTGACCATTCTGTATACTTCTATATTTTAAAGATAATTTGTCCATTTTTACAAAACCTTCTGAAATTTATAATTGGGATTTCATTTAGTTTATACATTAATTTGGGTATAATGACATCTTAACAACTTGAGTTTAACTCAGTAACATGGTTTATCTCTCCATTTATTTAGCTCTTCTTTAATTCCTTGTGGGAATGTTTTATAGTTTCAACACAGAGATGTTATAAATGCTTTGTTAAAATGTCTCCTAAATATCTTCATGTTTTTGTGGTACTACTGTAAATGGTATCTTTTTTTTTTTTTTTTTTGGGACGGAGTTTCGCTCTTGTTACCCAGGCTGGAGTGCAATGGCGCGATCTCGGCTCACCGCAACCTCCGCCTCCTGGGTTCAGGCAATTCTCCTGCCTCAGCCTCCTGAGTAGCTGGGATTACAGGCACGCACCACCATGCCCAGCTAATTTTTTTGTATTTTTAGTAGAGACGGGGTTTCACCATGTTGACCAGGATGGTCTCGATCTCTTGACCTCATGATCCACCCGCCTCGGCCTCCCAAAGTGCTGGGATTACAGGCTTGAGCCACCGCGCCCGGCCCGTAAATGGTATCTTTTACAATTTCTTTTTCTAATTGTCTATGGTTAATATATAGGAAAATAATTAATCTTTGGCCTTTTATCTAGCAACTTTGCTAAATTGACTTACTAGTTACAGCAGATTTTATTATTTTCTTGGTAGAGCACTTGAAGTTTTCTACATATATAATAATGTCATCTATAAATAAAGATTATTTTACTTCTTATTCAATCTGTATACATATAATTTTTTTCCTTGTCTCTTTTTTTTGTTTGTTTGTTTTGAGATGGAGTCTTGCCCTGTCGCCCAGGCCGGAGTGCAGTGGCACGATCTAGACTCACTGCAACCCCCACCTCTCGGGTTCAACCAATTCTCCTGCCTCAGCCTCCCTATTATAATAAAAAAACATCAACTAGGTGACTTATGAAGAACAGAAATTTCCTTCTCACAGTTCTGAAGGTTGAGAAATCCAAGATCATGGCAGATCTGGTTTCTGGTGAGGGCATGCATGCTTTGTGGCTCATAGATGGCATTTTGAGTTTGCTGTGTTTTGAATTGGTGGAAGGACCAAATGCACTCCCTTGGACCTCTTTTGTAAGGGCACTAATACTATTCATGAGAGCTCTGCTCTCTTGATCTAATCACCTCCTAAAGGCCCATCTCCTAAAGGCCCATCTCCTAATGCCATCATCTTAGGGCCTAGGATTTCAATGTATGAATGAACACAAACATTCAGACCATAGCAAGTATTAATTTTGTGTGTGTGTGTTTGTGTGCGCGCGCATGCGCGTGCGCGCATCTTAGAAATGGGGTCTTGATCTGTTATTCAGGTTGGAGTGCAGTGGCACAATCATGGCTCACTGCAGCCTTGAACTCTTGAGTTCATGTGATCATACTACCTCAGCATCCAAGTAGCTGAAACTACAAGCATACACTACCACCCCCAGATAATTTTTTTATTTTTTGTAGAGATGGGGTCTCACTATGTTGCTCAGACTGGTCCTGACCTTCTGGCCTCAAGCAATCCTCCTACCTCAGCCTCCCAAACTGCTGGGATTATAGGTATGAGCCACCACACCTGATCAAGTATAATTTTAGTTGTATGTTTTCTGTTGATGTGTACAGCATTATTTTTGATGCTATCCATCAAATCAGGTAATGGTTTGGCATAAATATTTGCATAAATATTGAAATGATTTAGACTTGGTAATAAATTCCCATCTTGGCGAAGTTGAGTTACCGTTAATATGGAACTGGCTCCAAATATGCAGAAGAATCCCCATAATGTGGGAAACAGCTGCCTGCTGGGGTTCAGAAGCCTTTGCCTCAAAGAGCTGGTGAATACAAGGTATTTTAAAGGACCAAATGCAAAGAGGGTTGAAACTAAAATTACTGGCACCTACTCTCTGCCAGACCCTGTGTGAGGCCTCTTATGTGAGCAATCTCCATTTATTTTCTTCTTTATCTATATAGAGCCAGAACTTTTGAATAATTTTATTCTTCCATCTTCAGCAGAGGAGTGTAAAATGCACCAAGGCAAGCAAAGCTTTTCTAATCACACCATGTGGGAGAGGGTCCCAGGCTGCCTTATGGGGTTGCTGTAATGACCCAAATCTGATACTATAGACTAATTAGCCAAACAAGGGGGAACAAATGATTTCCTCTCTGATTTGTGAATTGAAGAAAGTTTCTTTTACCACCACCGTGTAATACGAATTTATATCCTCCAGAAAGTTTTTATATATGGCTTGTGTATAAAGTCAATTCAGAAGACCACCTCCCAACCCCCAAGAGATGATGTTATATTACCACTGAATTTCCCAAGGATGCACTTGGAAAACTTGGCACTTTATATAATTTTTTACTAAATTCTAGAGGGAAGAAAAAAGGTCCTGGGGCGTCTTTCTGACAATCTAATCATTTTCAGATGCAGAATTGAGGCTTAGGGAGGCTCAGGGGGTCTAAACAGCCTGCCCAGGCTTGCACAGCAGTTGGTGACAAACCCTGGACTGCAATTCAGTGTTCTAAAAACTCATACAACCGTCATTTTTCACCAGGACTAACATAAGTGCTAAATCCACTTACATCATGATTAACTAGCCTGTTGGGGTTTTTCATTGACCAAGCTCAGACTTTTGGGTTCCAAATATGCAAACACCTAATCTAGTTATGTATAATTATTGTTGAATTGCTTTTTTAGGCATTTTCCTCTTCCTTTAAATGGATAAAAGATGAAGAAAGTACCATGACAAATTTTGTGGAGAACATTTAAAGGTATTTCTATAGAATACTAGATGTTTTTTGCAAGTTATTGTGACATCTTGAACATATAAGGGAGTGTACAAAATACAATTCAATTTTTTTCTCTGTTTGTGTTTATTCACACTGGATGGCATAGCCATAGAAAAATAGGTGCTCCCAAAAGATTCCCTAGTTCAGATTTTTTACAATTTACTCTCAAAAGTCAATTTTTTATAAGAGATTGCAATGTCTAGTATTTATGCAAAATTTAGTCTGGTAGAAAAAAAAGGAGAAAAACATACCCTTTTTCATTTGAGAATTGACATTGTTTTCGGATCAAAAAGAAAAAATTTTTAAAGATTCCCACAAAAGAATAGAAATTAATCCCACCCAGCAGTGTAGACTCATATTGTGGTTAATCGGGAGTTTACTGCCACCAAGTGGTTTACTAAAATCTGTTTAATTCTGTAACCAGTGTTTTTCAAATTCTTTTTCAAAGTGTCTTGTTAGATACAGCAAGTCAGCCAGCCACTGGTACCCGTTCCCAAACTTTGTTACACAGTAAGATAATGTAGGGACCCCTTTAAAATTATTGATGCTTGGCTTCCATGCCCAGACACTCTTATTAATTGGTATGGAGTGTGACCGGGTCATTTAGATTTTTATTTTTATTTTTAGAGACGGGAGTCTCACTAGGTTGCTCAGGTTGGACTCAAACTTCCGGGCTCAAACCATCCTCCTGCCTCAACCTCCCAATTAGTGATATTTTTTAAAGCTCTCCAGGTGATTCTAATCTGCAGCAAAGTTTGGGACCCTCTTTCATTGAGGATTATAGATCATCACCTGATATTTACTGAACAGACAAGAAAATACAGGATGCCAAAATGTGATGATGGTGCTGATCCCGGAGCCATTGTTACTTTAAGGTGCTTATTGCATTTAACCCAGAACCTCTAACAGTTCTCAGTGTCAACTGAAAACCTTTACCAGAAGTTTTCAGACTATTTAGTGTGTTTGGGTACTTGGGGAGTCGGTATTTACCGTGATAAAGAGCATGGAGTTAGAGCCAGATAGATGAAGGACGCAACCACTGCTCTACCCTAAGTAAAGTTCCTAACTAACTGGGTGACTGTGGGCAAATTCTGTGGCATTCCTACACCCTGTTTTGCATCTTTCATTGTTAAAAAGGAAAGCTAAGTTAATTCCTGTGTCTTAGTCTGCTAGGGATGCCATGATGAAGTACCACTGACTGGATAGGTGATGGGAACAACAAAAATGGATCTTCTCACAGTTCCAGAGGCTGGAAGTCTAAGATCAAGGTGTCAACTGGTTTGGTTTCTTCTGAGGCCTTTCTCCTTGGCTCATAGATGGGTGCCTTCTCACTGTGTCCTCACATGGTCTTTCCTCTGTGTGTGCATGTCCCTGGTATCTGTGTGCATCTAAATGTCCTCTTGTTATAAGGACATCAGTCAGATTGAATTAGGGCCTATCCTAATGGCCTCATTTTAACTTAGTTACTTTTTTTAAGCCCTATTGTCAAATACAGTCACATTCTGAGTTATTAGGGAGTTAGGGTTTCAACATATGAATTTGGAGGTGGGGGGCAAAATTCAGCCCATAATAGCTATTACTAATGTTTAATGAAAATTAAAAGCAATAATGCAAATAAATCATTCAGTAAAGTACCTGGCAGAGAATTAGCACTCAATAAATGAGGAAACTTTCTAGGATGATGGAAATGTTCTATATCTTCACTGTAGTGGTAGTTACATACATCGAAACGTATTGAATTATGCACTTAAAATGTGTATTTGATTGTGTGTGTATTATACCTCATGCTGATTTTAAAATATTAAATTATTACTGATCGATTTCTCCACATCAAATACTTCCTATAAAAGATTTTAAACCTTAAAGGTATAACAAACCAGTCAGCCTGAACTCTCAGTGACTAATTACCCCCAAAAGATCCCCAAGAAAAAGTAGGATTATCCTAGAATGCAGAGCTAAGAGGTCTTATGCCTGAAGTCTACGCATCTTTTAATAGCCCCATGGAAAACAAAATTGTCCAACAAGATTAATTTCCTGGGAATATGTTATCCCCTCAAGGGATTTTAAGAGGTGTCGTTTTTTGTAAGAAGCAAAGTTCCTAGCGTGTGACTTTGTTATTAATGAAGGACCCCAAGTATTTAAATTCACTGATTGTCTTAAGCGCCAGTTGCACTTCGTACAGTCTTACAAACTTCCATTTGAAATTAAAATGGAAAATATTGGAAAAAAAAAAAGAAGTATTCCTCAGCAGACTCTGAATAGCATCCAAGTCAAATTATGGTGGAGATCACATGTCCTGAGGGATTCAAATTTCAGCCTTGGTTTCCTAAGTCTACATTTGTCCTTGAGATCACTCCCAAGGTAATGTTGATAATGACTTAGAAAACAGCTGGGCGCGGTGGCTCACACCTATAATCCCAGCACTTTGGGAGGCCGAGGCAGGCAAATCATGAGGTCAGGAGATTGAGACCATCCTGGCCAACATGGTGAAACCGGTCTTTAAAAAAAAAAAAAAAAGACTTAGGAAAATTCAGAAGTGGATTTCTGCTAATTGTAAAACTGGGAGTAAAATTACCAGGAATGTTTTAAATCCTCCTTTTAAAAAATTCCCACTAAAGAATTTCTTCCAGACATAATTTTGTGTGAAAACACAAATATATATGCACACATAAAGGCACACATCTATATCTAATAGCCCTCTACAATGCTCTGCATACCACCTAAAGGTCTTTACTATCTAAATGAATTAGATGTTGTTTGAGTAAATAAATGAATCAACAAGAAAGCAGCACTAAGAGAAGTGCAGGGACCTACTGGACAGCAGGTTGACTATAGGTAATAATTATGTGTTATATACTTGAAAAAAAAAGAGAAGTACAAAGTCAGGTGTGATGTCTCCAGCCTGTAATTTCAGCACTTTGGGAGGCCAAGGCAGGAGGATTGCCTGAGCCCAGGAATACAAGACCAGCCTGGGTAGCACAGCAAGGCCTTGTCTCTACAAAAAATCTGGCTACAGTGGCGTGTGCCTGTAGTCCCAGCTACTCAGGAGGCTGAGGTGGGAGGATCACTTAAGCCCAGGAGGTTGAAGCTGCAGTGAATTATGATGGCGCCACTGCACTCCAGCCTAGGTGACAGAGCGAGATCCTGTCAAAAAAAAAAAAAAAAAAAAAAGAAGTACAGCTGCAATTTTATTATAGACATGCAACTTTAAGACCAGGAATCAGCTGAATCACAATAACCAGGGGGTCACATGTTTGGCCACTTCCCTAGGGAAATCACTAAGACCTGCACTTCATGCAGTGCCTGGCACAGAATAGACAAATATTTGCTAAACTGAGTCATTACAAGTAAGGTCTGTGTGGGAAACACAATTTTTTTCAAGTCTGTGAGAGCAAACCGCCTTCTACGTGAAATCCCTTGTAACAAGCTGCTTCAGCCACTTTAGAGCAAAAACTAAGGCAAATTAAATTTAACTGAGTTTAATTGAGCAAAGAACAATTCACGAGTTAGGCAGCCCCCAATCCAGAATAGGTACAGAGAGACTCCAGTGCAGCCACGTGGTGGAAGATTTAAAGACAGAAAAAGGAAAGTGATGTACTGAAAATGGAAGTGAGGTACAGCAGCGGCCAGGTAGGTTACAGCTCAGCATTTGCCTTATGTGATTTTGTGGCAGGCCAGTTCTCCCTGACAAACACACAAACAGGCCTGCATGACAGTCACACAAACAGGCCTGCACTGAAGAAGGAAATTAAATAATAGCAATAATAGATAATATTAAAACAAAACTTTACAATTTGTAGTTGCTATATAATAAAGTAAATTTTGCGGTGTTGTGTGTTTTTTAATATAATACCTCTCCAACTCTGTCTAAGGCAAAATATTAACTGCCTCCCTGTAAACCATCTAACCTTATCTATCCTCCCCATATTCTTAGCAAAGTTCTCAGGCATCTAAAAGTTCCTGTGTTTCTTTTTCACTAGCTGCAAAGTCACAAAGCAAATAGGCTCAAAACTGCAAAACATGTTTCTCAAAATGTTACTTTTCAAATGTAAAGTGCATTACAAAACATGTCACAAGTTAATTGTTCTTTCTTCTGACTTCTGTAAAACCTGCTTCTGGCTTCATCATCCTGTACCAACTAGGTGCGTAAAAGGAACCCCATTTTCTTTGTCCTTTGCTCAAAATTTAAAAGCAATTCTGCTAAGCCCGTAATCACATTAGATAAAATCCTCCTGCAACCCCCATCGATCCCTCCAAATCTCTGACTTCCAGCTACAGCATAGCACTTCAGTTACACAGACAAATTTCCACAGAGCTGCCTTAATGTTGAGCAAATAGTTAAACCAGGGAAATCAGTGCCCAGACAGAAGAGCTGGACATAAAACATGTGGTCAGTAGGAGCCTTGCAGAGGCTTCTCCCTAACCTGGAGCAAACAAAATCACAGAGACAGTCTTACATTCCTAGTGCCAGAACCTGTCTCAGGTCAACGAAATCTGAGACGAGTCAAGGTAACAGAGGCAGCTATTTGAATAGATTCATTGGAGAGTCTAAGGCAGCTCTCCGGACCAAGCTGTGAAGGAGACAAGATAGAAATAATCACTCCGGTACCGCAGAAGACAGGACTTGAAGGTACCGGAGCCCTTTTAATCAGACTTAGCAAGCATTAGTTTGTCTCTTACCTTCTAGTTGAAACAAAATTAGTTACCAATAGACAGGCGAATGCTATGCTGCATGTAGGCACATAACCTCAACCTATATAAGCACTAAGAAAACTGTAACATTTTGAGTTCGTCTAGCCGAATTATCTCCGGCCTGCTCCCTGCGTTACAGCATAAATTCCCTTCCTTCCTAGTTTGTCTGCTTCTCCTTATTGGGCCTTGAGATAACGCAGCTGGACCGGCTTGGTTCCGGGAACAACCTCAGTTTGAACAGCTGGCCGTCTTTAATTGGCACAGGAGTACGCTATTATCTGTTTACACAATCAGTCAGGTTACAGTTCACTGGGTCCTGAGAAACCTTTAGGTTGGACTTAAAATATGTAAGGAAGCAGTTTTAGGCTAAACTTAATTTAGCAAAAGTTACAATTGGAAAGGAAGAATCTGTTGTGATGTCCCATTACACACTAGGTTGACCATTGCCAACAATAAACTATTGTATATCTCAAGACAGCTAGAAGAGAGGATTCAAATGTTCCCATCACAAAGAAAGGATAAATTTTTGAGGTGACAGATATGGTAATTACCCTGATTTCATCACTGCACAATGTATATATGTATTGAAACATCACACTGTACTCCATAATATGTAGAATAATTATGTCAAAAATGAATAGAATTTTTTCAAAAATGGAAGCGCATACTTTGTACAGAGTGATGCTCAGTAGATGACTGCTGACTGTAAATAGCAAGCCCAGGTTGGGTGCTCTCCATAGTTCAGAGGGCTCCACTCCTCACCCCACTACATTCCAAAAACTGAGGAGGGGTCAGGCAGCACTTGTGAAGTTCAATTAGAAGCACAGTGGATTAATACCTGAACGCTTTGGCTATAAAGACATTAATGCCTGGATGGTGACCCGATGGCTCCATCTGGCACCAATAAGAGAGAATCTTCACTGAGAAAGTAATAACTTTGAGGCCCTGGGGTCCTTCTGAGCCAGCAGTCAAAGACAAAACCAGCTTTTTCAGGTACAAATACAGTATTAGAATAGCTGATCTTTCTTTTCTGCTGAAGTTGCCCATGGCTCACAGTTTCATAAGTAGTGCATGAAATTCCTCTGTCTTTGATACATGGCCAGGCCTGTCACTGGAGGTGCCTCAGCCACCCTTGGAGCACAGCCTGCAGCGGTGTAACTAGTACCTTAGAGTCCCAATCTTCCTCCAGATCATTGTGAAACCAGTTCCTAAGGCTCCCAGGCCACTGGTATTGCCCTGGAAGATGCTCTGCTGAAGATCAAGTGAAGGTCTTGTGAACAACTTGTAAAGTGCTAAATAAATTCCCAAGCAGCACAGCAGGAATGCAGTAGAAAAAAATGACAGAATTACCTGCAGCCCCACTTAAATCTTAACATCCCTTTCTACTGAGGATTCAGAGGCAGATTATCTATCAGCACCTTGAGAAAGCCTGGTTTCATCAACTTTCAGTGAAAATTCATAGTAAATCTGCTAAAAAGCAAATGAGATTTTTTTAAGTTTGTTGTTCTCTCTAAATTGATATATACTTTTATTGATAGATAGATACAAACAAACAACAGATTCTTTATGATGCTTATGCCACATAGAATGTCTTTAGAATCAAATCCACCACCTTTGCAACTGCCCTACAGCTTAAATCTAATGATAACTATCTAATGAATCAATTAGCCTATATCTAATGAGTAATTCTATACAGCAGGTCAGTGACCTAAGGGTACAATGTACACTTAATTAATCATGGAGAATTCATCAGGAAGTAAATAGATATTTCAGTGAGTTTTTCCATGGCTATGATGAATTAATTTAATGCATGTTAAAATAAATACTGAAATTAAAATAATACTGATTATGCTTTAAGATATATACTATCAGTTTTCACCCACCTTCTTGCCTGTGTGCTGAAACAGACACAGGTTTTCTGAAGAAAATCTGGGCTCTATCCATCTATATTCCTTAGCCCACCCAGTCCTTAGCACTTTATTTTCATGAAAGGGTCCACCTGTTGATTTGTCCGCCTGGTTGTCATGCACATTAAACTCCTGTTAACTTCCAACCAAGCATGGATCTCCTACCCATTCTCACCAGAGAATTTAACCCTAGAACTCTCTGCTGCCCCATTCTCACATGCTACTCTTTTAAGAGATAAAGAATATGAAAAATAGGTTATCTACCATTCCTACCTGTGTTCTAAATGTTACTCTTTTCTTTTCAAGACAGATCATTAGAGAACTGGACACAGAGTCCTCTCTGCTTTGGCTATAATAGAACAGCTTTTACTGGGCTGTGCCTTTATTGATTTTTTAGGTTTTCAGACTTATCTCCTAGCTAAGACTGAGTTTCTTTAAGAAAAGTGTTGTGGCCAGGCGCAGTGGCTCACACCTGTAATCCCAGCACTTTGGGAGGCCAAGGTGCGTGGATCACAAGGTCAAGAGATCAAGACCATCCTGGCCAACATGGTGAAACCCCATCTCTACTAAAAAAATACAAAAATTAGCTGGACGTGGTGGCATGCGCCTGTAGTCCCAGCTATTTGGAAGGCTGAGGCAGAAGAATTGCTTGAACCCAGAAGGCAGAGATTGCAGTGAGCTGAGATTGCATCACTGCACTCCAGCCTGGTGCCTGGTGACAAAGCAAGACTCTGTCTCAAAAACAAAGAAAAGTGTTATGTCCTCTTTGTATACCCAGTCCTCTTACCAGGACATAGCACAGAACATTGTATAAACCAGGCGCTCAGTGCAATATTATTTGACTTAATTTACTGTGGGTTTCTGTTGTCCAGTGGTGTTATATAAACAGCATCTGACCATGAACTAGGAGACCTGAGTTCTAGACCCCACCCTACAGCGACCAGAAGCACTAGCTTAGGCAGGAACTTGCCTGTCCTCTCATTGACGTGTTTCCAATTTTGAAAAATAAAACTAAATGATCTTTAATGTTTCTTTTTGTTTAATATTTTTTAGTATCCCCAACATCAACTAACCACCAACCACTACTTTAAATCAATAATTTAAAGTTCCTAAGCGAAGCACACAGAGACAAATAAAATGTTTGTACGCCTCTGTGTGGACTAAACAAATTGATCTCATGGAGGTGGTGAATAGAATGGTGATTACCAGAGGCTGGAAAGGGAAGAGGAGAAGGTGGTTAATTGGTACAAACATACAGCTAGATAGAAGGAATAAGTTCTAGTGTTCACTAACTTAATAGGGTGACTATAGTTAAATATAATTTATTGTGTATTTGAAAATAGCTAGAAGAGAACATTTGAGATGTTCCCAACAAAAAGAAATGATAAATGTTTGGGGCAAAAGATATCCCAACTACCCAGTTTTGATCATTATACATTATATGATTGGATCAAAATATTATGTGCACCTCATGTATATGTACAACTACTATGTATCCACAAATTCAAATTTCTGTTGAAATTAGTATTAGAAATTAGTATTAATACATTAATACTTTTTGAAAAAGCAGTTATCTTTTTAATAATACTCTGAAGTTTTAACTTTCATTTGAAAGGGGTCAAAGCTGAATTTTAGCCTTGATGTGATCAACAATTCAAAAGTAATGAGTTTCAAGTGTATGAGAAGTCACTATTTGAAAAAAGGATTGAGATGTGTAATAACCTTGAAATTGAGTTTAGTCCATCTCTGTTGTGTTTTTACATTCATTCTTACTCTTGACATTTTTCAATTGGAGATGGAAGTTAAAAATGGACTAAAAAATAGATTTTCTACCTCATTTATCTTTAAGAAATGGCAGATGCCATATTTTTGAATCAATAATAAGATAGGTTGCAGCTAAATAAATCACAAGGGTAAACTGACAAGCAGGTTTGCATTTCACATAGCTGACATTATGAACAGTTTTTAAGAAAAACAGCACATTAGTAAGACTAAACCTTTTCCTAAATCCAAAGGTCACACATCCTTTCCCAATCTTTCATACCTTAAATTTGACTCTAAAATGCCATGAGATCTATGAGTACAGTTGTAATATTGAAAAGTTCTTACTTCACTTCCTTGGGCTATTTATTTCAGGACGAACTGCACAGAGCAGACTTCCCCTTCCCTGACTTCATGATCATGTTCTTTGCAGGGACATGGATGAAGCTGGAAGCCATCATTCTCAGAAAACTAATACAGGAAAGAAAACAAACACTGCGTGTTTCCACTCATAAGTGGGAGTTGAACAATGAGGACACATGGACACAGGGAGGGGAACATCATACACGAGGGCTTGTTGGGGGGTGGGAGGTAAAGGGAGGGAGAGCATTAGCACAAATACCTAATGTGCATGTGGGGCTTAAAACTTAGATGACGGGTTGATAGGTACAGCAAACCACCATGGCACATGCATAACTATATAACAAACCTGCATGTTCTGCACGTTTCTCCCAGAACTTAAAGTAAAAAATTTAAATAAAAATTCCCTCTTCGGCCGGGCGCGGTGGCTCAAGCCTGTAATCCCAGCACTTTGGGAGGCCGAGGCAGGTGGATCACGAGGTCAAGAGATCGAGACCATCCTGGTCAACATGGTGAAACCCCGTCTCTACTAAAAATACAAAACATTAGCTGGGCGTGGTGGCGCGTGCCTGTAATCCCAGCCACTCAGGAGGCTGAGGCAGGAGAATTGCCTGAACCCAGGAGGCGGAGGTTGCGGTGAGCCGAGATCCCGCCATTGCACTCCAACCTGGGTAACAAGAGTGAAACTTTGTCTCAAAAAAAAAAAAAAAAAAAAATTCCCTCTTCATGTGTTGATTCCTGCAGAATGCTTTAGACACACATATCAGGCACAGAGAGGCTAATAAGGAAAAGTTAATTTGACTCATTCACTGGCAGCAAAGAAATTCATTTCACGGTGACTCCACTTTGTGCAGCGCTCAGCATTGCCGGCACAACAGCATATGAAAGCATTGTTTGCAAACACTGACTCCTCTGTTAGGCCTCCGTCCTCTTTCACCTGTAAGCCCACTATGTATACACCCCACCTGTCACAACACTTCTTGTATGATCTCCTTTTTAAGCTAAACACCCCATTTTTTAACCTCTTCCTCATTTGTCCTGGTATCCTTGCATTTTTCATTCTGGTTGTATTGCTTGCATTACCTTTGTATTGACTATTTCCCTCATTAAAATAAAACACCTGGAATCAAACAGGTTTCCCAAGTTCTGGTTCGAGAAGTTGAGAGTAAGGTAAGAATATTTACTTCCTTTGCTCTGGGCTCTATCATACTACCCCCAAATGACTGTTTCTGGTTTTTGCCTCCATATAACTGTATAGTTCATATCAGATATACAATCAACGAAAACCTCTGGCAATCTTTTATGTTCACATGAACTGTGTTTAAACAAAGTCTCACCCACCCAAGAGTTGAGCAGCCAGTTTTTTAAATATGGGTTGAAGGAGTCATATTTACCTGTACTTTATTTCATCGTCTTGATATTAGTCTAAAATTTTAGGCTTTGAAGGACTTTTTTCTTCTTTTTCTGACATTCACTGTGAAAAAAAAAAATCCTTTCTGGCTATTTTAATTGGACACATTTGACAAGAATACCTTCTGATTATTTATTTAAGTGATTGACAAAAATGCTAAAGAGATCAGCACCAGATAGATCATCAGTACCCAGTGGTATGTCTGCAGAACCTTCTTTTCAAGTTGATCTATGTCTTAATCAAGATTCTTCATGTTTTTCAACCAGCTATGAATTTACTCAAGTTATTATTATCCAGATCACATTTCACAGTCTCATCTGCAAGGCTGTCAAAAAATTTGACAAATACTGTGCTCAAACCACTCCCCTGATCAAAGCTAACGAATTCTAGCAAATGAGTCTGAAATGCCTTGGTCTCATTGCTTCTATTAACCACTGTTTCTTGTCTTCAGTGACAACAAATCCATGGGTGTCATAATCTTTTCTAGTATTTTTTCTGAGACTGAGAGTCTGTTATTTCTAAATTACATTTTCCAAATATTAAAAAATAATTTGAATGTTAGCCATTAACCATAACTCTTTAAGGATTACGCTATAACATACAACCTAATGTTTCTGTAATACTTTCAAATACTTTATCACCTTTGACTCTCACTAGGATGCTAAGAAAGTCTATGCAATAAGTATTGAGGATACATGAGGTAAAGCATCCCCAAACATGGATATGATAGTACAAAGAGGACCCAGGAAGATTAGTGAGTACCAAGCATGGAACTGAAACCCAGCAGAGCCTTCTGGCAAGGGTAGAGGATCTGAGATGGAGATGTTTGTAAAAGGAGGTAAGAAGTTAAAGAGATTATACAGAAGATACTAGCAGCCCAACACTGGAGTCCAAATTTAAAATTAGTAGATAATAGAGAGCAAAGGCAGGTACGTGTGAGAAGAAGGAACATGTAGGCTGTTTAGGGGATAGTAAGTATATGCTGAGTGGTGGCTGAAAGCTCAGATTTGGGCAGAGTGTGGTAATGAACAGAATCTGTTGTAAATGATTCCACTGCATTCTGGGATAGTTTGAATCTGAGAGGTAAAAAGAAAAGAGAAATTAAAAATTGCAAACTTTAGGGCAAAGCACCTGGAGGACTGAAAAGAACTGTGGCCACTTCCAACCGTCAGGGCCAGGGAGAGGCAAAGCTTCAGAAAAGAAAGGAAATGAGATCAGCTTTCAGCAGTGACTCTTCTTCAATTATGCAAGAGATATAAAAAATACAAATGAAAGCTTGGATAAAGAGAAAACAAAACAAAAGCTAATGATCTGACACCTGAACACACAATTATTGTGGTTTTAGTATGTTTTCTGCAAGAACTTTGTAGGAGCTATAGTTAGTTCCCTCACATGCCATTATATTACATTATATTACATATAATATTGCACATATTTCCATGTAGTCACATGGAGCTAAGCCATTTTAAGAATGTTTTAGTATTTATTAAGTTAATATATCATACATTACCTAACTCTCTTTCTATTGGTCATTTATATTCCTTTCCACTTGCAGAAGGGGGCAATGCACATATTTACGCTTATGGCTTTCCAAAAATATATTTTTAATATTATGACAGAGTCATAGAAGCAGAATTCAAGTCTGAATAGATTTCATGACTCTTAAGACATATTATTAACTTACTTCCAAAAGACGGTACCAATTTCTATCTACTCTCACTGGCAGTGGTCAACATCTAAGTCTTGAATATTAATGGAACATGTATATTGGAATGGCATGTGGATAGTTTAGAGTGAGAGAAATTGGGACTAGAAATACAGTTTTAGGACTTTTTAATGTATAGATCATAAACAAAACTAACAGGTAAATTCTCCAAGAGAATGAATAAAAATAGAGGATCATGTTGAAAGATGAACCTTAATATTTTTAACTTTCTTATTTTACAGACGAAGTGCACAGTTTAGAGGGCTGACCAAGGTCTTATAAGTAATAGGTAATGAGACTGAGTGGAAAGTAGGGAAGGGAAGGAAGGGAAGGGAAAGTGGGTAATAAAGAAAAACAACGGGAATGCAGTGCCACGGAAGTTAAAGATAAAAACCTTGTCCAACAGAAGGTAACAGCCTCACTGTGTCAAGCAGCAAAGCCTTTTTTTTTTTTTTTTTACTGAGAAACAAACAGAAATTCTTGGATTTGGAAAGGGAATAGTCTCTGGCTTCTTGATTCCCCGATACTCTAGCACTGAGAACTGGCCATTACCCAGCTTTACAGATAGCCTTGTAAACATTTACAAGCCCACAAACGTTATAAGCTGCCTAGTTCTGCCCCAGGTTATAGTCACAGGCAGTAAAATATATTTTAAAAATCAATATTCTTTTATGATTCTGACTGCCTATAAGTTATCACTAGCCTCAGGTTTGTGAACTATTGAAAAAGATACACAAATTAATTTAACAGCACAACCAATAAAATATTTTCTTTTTATGCATTTTGGTCTATGTCTTCACCCAGCACAAGAATAAAAAGAAAATTGGGTCAATAAAAGGTAAGTTTGCAGTACAGACCAAGACTGAAGAATCCAGGGTCAGTTTTTTCTTTTTTCACAACTACAATATTTTGGGTATTTTCACTCACGCCACTATGTGAGTGGACACGTCAAAGTAAACTGTACCTTACCTTAAAGATTCTAGGAACAGAAAGTTCAGCTCCTAGAATTGCAGGGAAAGAAAGCAAACATAGCTGAGAGCGAGTGAGGAGTAGAAAGACAGGAGCTACTACCGCCTCCCACGTGGCCATTTTTATGTCCTCCTGGCAGTGCTGTAGCTATCTCTGCAGCTCATGGTTCACATTACATTTTTCTTTAACTTTTACAATTCTTTGTATTTCCTCTTTCACTCTTCCATAAACTGTCACCATGTTATGTTGATCACACCCTGCTGGCTGCTGAGAAAACTCCAAATTAGAAAAACAAAACAAAATATTTGTTAGGTGGGTGGGTAGACAGAATGCCAAATTAAACTACACAAGAAGGATGAACGAGAGAGCAAAGGCTGAAAAGTGTTTCTTATAAATATCCACAAGGATGATGGACGAGCGGGAGAACTGTTTCATAGAGAGTGTAAAGGAAGAGGTATCTCTGCTTGGTTTTTTGAATTAGTGTGTTTTGGATTGCCTGCTTCTTAGGAAAACAATTAGTATAAGCCTACACTCCCATTGGTCCTCAAATTTCTAGAGGTGTCTATCAGGGAGAAAACTCAGGACATGTCCTTACATCAGGGACAAGAGTGAAGGGACTTCCAGAAAGCAGCTCACGCCCTTGACTGTGAGGTAAGAGCACTAGGCAAGTTTCCAGAGGTAGCAGCTCCGGGTCCACCTCTCCTTCCACATCTGCTGCACCTCTTAGTGTACCCCACCCTATCTCTTCTAGACAGTTAGGGTACACAGTATTATAGACCATCCTTTAAGTTTATGCCCATTTCTCCTCTAAGCCATTGCTACCCAAGTCACAAGGACAGCTTTCTAAATGTATTAGTCGTGCCAAGAGAAACATACTCTTCAAGTGTCCTTCACGTTCCCCAGAAATCAACTTTTCACTTTTTCTTTCTCAAGACAAAAAGCCTGCCAAAGCAGGTAACTCCCTTACATAAGAAGGGGATGTTTTGTGTGTTCTGTTCTCCCGCTGTGACTCACTTGAATTTTCACGCCACTGCAAATGTTTGTAATCTGCAAAGAATACCCCACCATGAAAATGCTGCCCCTCAACTTGCTGCCTACAAGGCTGATGCATGGTAAGCTAGTGACTGGTTGGGAACTGGGGTATACAGCAGACAGTGTGACAGGCAGGGCTGACCACCAGGAAGCGTGCTTTTTAAATTAAAGATTTCTTCCGTATGCTTTGTCTTCTTTTCCTCCTGAGCTCACGAAGTCAATAGAGACCACGAATGCCAGGCTTAGTTGAGAACCTTATAACTTGATGAATTTAATGAAAGATGAACTGCTTGAAACTGAGCTTCAATAATTAGACCACTTAAAAATAATGCACTGTCTTCCCAGAGAATGAAAATAAGATTTTGCAAATTTCCCTTCTACAGTGCTTCCCTTTCATATATTTTATAAGTACAGCCTTAATTATTTGTCAAGCCATAAAGTAAAATAAAATTCTAAGCCCCCCAGCAACTGAACAGACCACACTCTTGGCTGAGAGGACCTCAGAAAAACCTTAAAAACATGACAGGAGGTCAGATGTGCCTTATTATATCCCTCTCTTTTGGAGTTGAGACACAGCTGACCAGCATTAATGTGAAAATAGAGATCATAAGGCTGACAGAACAGACCCTTTGTAGCAGTAAGATGTGAAATTATAAACAGGACAGATGTGAAATTGTAAAAAGGCCATGCCAGGCAAGGGTTAAGTCATCCACCCCTACACTTAGAGAATAAACTGTGTTCTAATGGTCACAAACTTTTTCTTTTTCTCTAGCAGCTAAACAAGAACTGGCCTCAAGGAATATTAACACAGTTACAACTCATCCAGTTCCCAGACATTAACTAATGCCCTGTTTCATTAGCCAAAGATGCAGCTCTGACTGGACAGGAGACTGATTTCAGTAACTTTCTCCTGATGAGAAGACCACGAACCACGGACTGCTGTTGGCCAGTTTACAGAGACTGGGTACTTGCCTGCCTTCACATCCTGAAAAGACCTTTTGATATGTAAGGCCTAACTATAACACATTTAAATGTTCAGTCGCCACCCTAAAGTGAACATAGGTCATATGTTACATGCATGTTTGTTCAATATGCATGTGCCAAGATCGCCTTCACGAATATTCATAGCTCCTCCTGTTACCTGTTAAATATGTATGTTTTGCCAACCAGTTCGGCATAAAGCTCATATCCCTCCCCTCCTCCTTCGAAGTTGTTTCTAGTCTTGGCCTGAGGCATATGCTTTCCACCCCTCAGGATGACCACCCTGTAGGCTGAAACCCTTTATAAAAAATAATCTCTTTCTCTCCTTTCCAAACTTATAATTGTGTGATTTTTTTTTTTAGATGGAGTCTCACTCTGTTGCCAGGCTGAAGTGCAATGGTGCAATCTTGGCTCACTGCAACCTCCGCCTCCCAGGTTCAAGTGATTCTCCTGCCTCAACCTTTCGAGTCACTAGAACTATAGGCACACGTCACCAGGCTCAGCTAATTTTTGCATTTTTTTTAGTAGAGATGAGTTTCACCATGTTGGCCAGGATGGTGTCAACCTCTCGACCTTGTGATCGGCCTGCTTTGACTTCCCAAAGTGCTGGGATTACAGGTGTGACCCACTGCGCCTGGCTGTGTGATTTTTTTTAAGTTAGCAAAACCTAGAATCATTAGAGAAAGGGAAGGCTAGTTACTAAGAACACTTTCCATTAAGCCAGATTTATAAGGCTATTCTTGAGGCTGAAACTGTTAAAGAGATGATTAGCTCTTGAAACACATGGTCATTTGGGATACCATTTTGGACTTGGAATTGAAATCCAGCTCGGAAATGCAGAAATGGGAGTAAAATATTTTAGGCCAAAAAAAAAAAA
>NW_016107860.1:756752-757895 GCF_001604975.1 Cebus imitator
GTTGACCAGGATGGTCTCGATCTCTTGACCTCGTGATCCACCCGCCTCGGCCTCCCAAAGTGCTGGGATTACAGGCTTGAGCCACCGCGCCCGGCGGTCTCTGAGAAATTTTTAATTACCACTACATTTCTTTTTCATTTTTCTGGTTGAATACTCAGTGGTAGCAAGTTGGCAGACAGTTATGAAAAATGTCTATAGTCAGAACATCTTAAAGTATTACTGTGAGATTTATGCTGGGTCACTTACTTGATCTACATAGCTATGCTATGAAGTCGTGAAAATATTTTATCATGGCTGAATCTCTGTAGTTTACATTTATTAATTCAGTTCCACCAGCTATAATGTAAAGGTAAAAATCTGATGAGATGATTTTAGTTGTAAAAATGTGTAGTTTGAAATCTAAAAGCTTATAAAGTAAGTGTTCTTATGGTGTATTCACCTAGTGGCTATGGGTACGGTCTGGATTACTATGAGGAGCGACACTCAACTTCTACAGGGCATAATTTTCTACTGAGGAATAATTCAAGCGGACTTCTCCAGGACACCTGGCTTAATCCTGACTTCAGGTGTAGGTGCAAGTGGTGGTCTCAGGTGGCTTCAGGACAAGCCATGGAGCTATGGCCTACTAACCCTGGTCTGTCTGTGAGCAGGTAACATGATCCTGCCACAAGTTAAGATGACAAGAGCACAGCAGCATAGATAAGTTCACCAGGCACATGTCTAAATCAGAGCTACTTAATTAAAATGCCTCACGTGAATGGACTCAAAACTTCCCCTCAAAAGTGAATTAATGAACAAAGACAGAAGCCCTAAAAATGTTAAAAACAACTGTGAAAGTTAATAGGCTGCTCTTGATCCCTGCTGGATCATGACCAGAAATGAATTAGGGGCAGGGACAGGGACAGGCTCTCAGTTTAACATGCGAGAATATGACATGCTATGTAAATGAATCAAATTAGGAGTAAAAGACACAATGTTGTCAACTTTTTATTCAGGCTGAACCAAAGCCCTTAAGAATGGGGAAGTACGGCCGGGCGCGGTGGCTCAAGCCTGTAATCCCAGCACTTTGGGAGGCCGAGGCGGGTGGATCACGAGGTCAAGAGATCGAGACCATCCTGGTCAACATGGTGAAACCCCGTCTCT
>NW_016107860.1:757990-768110 GCF_001604975.1 Cebus imitator
AATGGGGAAGTTTCCAGAAATAAATAAGACAACTTGGTAAGTGAGAAAACATGCTTGCTTTGTTGGTTGTGTGGTTCATTCCACAATGAGTTTGGGCATCTTGTGCCAAGCACGGCCTAAAATAAGCAGTAGCACATTCAAATGCCTGCAGATGGGAATTCAAGTGAAATGAAGAGGGTGAGTCCTCATTCAATGAGGAGTAGGTTTCTGCTCATTGTATCTCTTAAAGGAGTGTGAGTCTTGAGATGCCAGATCTTCCGATTTTCCAAGAGAAGCCAAAAGACTAGAGAGGTTTTTTTGTAAAATTTCTCAATGTTTGCAACTAATTAAATAATTTTATTTTGTGGGGCAAGCTAAACAGAATCTGTTTAGTGGTATGCATTCTCTGGCTTAGGTAGTGTAAGCCTGATTGTGCTCTTTGTGCAGAAACAGAACATCAATATCCGTTATCCAAGCTAGAAAGCAATAATGCCTAGAGTCATGCAAATGCCAAAGACCCGAGGCAGGGGCGATGAGAGGAGCAATGCACACAGGAAGTGGCATTGATCTGGACCCTGGAACACCGGTAGGATTTAGAAGTGGGTCAGTGCCTCCTGCCCAGAGTGGGAAAATATATGTTGGTTATTTTTATTTATTTATTTATTTATTTTGAGATGGAGTCTCATTCTGTCTCCAGGCTGGAGTGCAGTGGTGTGATCTCTGCTCACTGCAGCCTCTGCCTCCTGAGTTCAGGTGATTCTCCTGCCTCAGCCTCCCAAGTAGCTGGGACTACAGGCACACACTACCATGCCCAGCTAATTTTTGTATTTTTCAGTAGAGATAGGGTTTCACCATGTTGGCCAGGATGGTCTCAAACTCTGGACCTTGTGATACACCTGCCTCGGCCTCCCAAAGTGCTGGGATTCCAGGCCTCAGCCACTGCGCCTGGCCCAGGTTGGTTATTTTGAGTAGCAAGTAGCTCAGTGTGTTAGTAGCTGCAGGCTGTGGAAATCTTTCAAGCATGGAAAAAAATAAACAAAAGCCCTCCCCATAATCTGCATGAGCTCCCATAAACACACAAAACCTCCCCAAATGAATTATGCAGTATAGGTTTAAAAGAGAATATGAAAATTTTTTTTCCAGCTTTAGAGAGATATGATTGACAAATAAAAAACATATACATTTAAGGTGTACTACATGATGATTTAATGCACATACATATCATGAAATGATTACAATCAAGCTAATTGACATATCCATTACGTCACATAGTTACCTTTTTGTATGTGGTAAGAATATTTAACATCTACTCTCTTAGCAAATGTCAAGTATGCAATACATTTACGCATTGCTTAATGATGGGAATATGTTCTGGGAAATGCATCATTAAGAGGTTTCATTGTTGTGCAAACATCATGGAGTGCACTTACACAAACCGAGGTGGTTGAATCTATAAATTATTTTGGGCAGTATGGCCATTTTCATGATATTGATTCTTCCTGACCATGAGCATGGAATGTTTCTCCATCTGTTTGTGTCCTCTCTTATTTTGTTGAGCAGTGGTTTGTGGTTCTCCTTGAAGAGGTCCTTCACATCCTTTGTTAGTTGTATTCCTAGGTATTTTATTCTCTTTATAGCAATTGTGAATGGGAGTTTGCTCTTGAATCGGCTCTCTGTTTGTCTGTTATTGGTGTATAGGAATGCTTGTAATTTCTGCACAATGATTTTGTATCCTGAGACTGCTGAAGTTGCTTATCAGTTTAAGGAGATTTTGGACTGAGATGATGGGGTCTTCTAAATATACAATCATGTCATCTGCAAATAGAAACAGTTTGACTTCCTCCTTTCCTAACTGAATACCCTTTATTTCTTTTTCTTGCCTGATTGCTCTGGCTAGAACATCCAATACTATATTGAATAGGAGTGGTGAGAGAGGGCATCCTTGTCTAGTGCCAGATTTCAAAGGGAATGCTTCCAGCTTTTTCCCATTCAGTATGATATTGGCTGTAGGTTTGTCATAAATAGCTTTTATTTTATGATACATTCCATCGATACCTAGTTTATTGAAAGTTTTTAGCATGAAGGGCTGTTGAATTTTATCAAAGGCCTTCTCTGCATCTATTGAGATAACCATGTGGTTTTTGTCTTTGGTTCTGTTTATGTGATGGATTACATTTATGGACTTGCGTATGTTGAACCAGCCTTGCATCCCCAGGATGAAGCCTACTTGATCGTGATGAATAAGCTTTTTGATGTGCTGTTGCAGTCGGTTTGCCTGTATTTTATTGAAGGTTTTTGTGTTGATATTCATCATGGATATAGGCCTGAAGTTTTCTTTTTTTGTTGAGTCTCTGCCTCATTTTGGTATCAGGATTATGTTGGTCTCACAGAATGAGTTAGGGAGGATTCCCTCTTTTTGTATTGTTTGGTATAGTTTCAGAAGGAATGGAACCAGCTCTTCTTTGTACGTCTGGTAGAATTCGGTTGTGAACCCATCTGGACCTGGACTCTTTTTCGTTGGTAGCTATTGATTGCTGCCTCAACTTGAGCCCTTGTTATTGGTCTATTCAGGGTTTCAACTTCTTCCTGGCTTAGTCTTTCTAGTGTGCAAGTGTCCAGGAATTTATCCATTTCTTCCAGGTTTACTGGTTTATGTGCATAGAGCTGTTAGTAGTAATCTCTGATGGTAGTTTGTATTTCTGTGGAATCATTGGTGATATCCATTTATCATTTTTTATTGCAACTATTTGATTCTTCTCTCTTTTCTTTTTTATTAGTCTGGCTAGTGGTCTATTTTGTTGATCTTTTTGAAAAACCAGCTTCTAGCTTTATTGATTTTTTGAAGGGTTTTTTGTGTTTCTATCTCCTTCAGTTCTGCTCTGATATTAGTTATTTCTTGTCCTCTGCTAGCTTTTCAGTTTTTTTGATCTTGCTCCTCTAGCTCTTTCAATTTTGATGATAGGGTATCAATTTTAGATCTTTCCCTGTTTCTCATATGGGTGTTTATTGCTATAAATTTCCCTCTCAACACTGCTTTAAAAGTGTCCCAGAGATGCTGGTAAGTTGGGTTTTCATTCTGATTGGTTTTGAAGATTATCTTTATTTCTGCCTTCATTTCATTGTTTATCCAGTCAGCACTCAGAAGCAAGTTGTTCAGTTTCCAAGTAGTTGTGCGGATTTGAGTAAGTTTCTTAATCCTGAGTTCTAATCTGATTGCTCTGTGGTCTGAGAGACTGTTTGTTATGATTTCTGTTCTTTTGCATTTGCTGAGGAGTGATTTGCTTTCAATTATGTGGTCAATTTTAGAGTAAGTGTGATGTGGTGCTGAGAAGAATGTATATTCTGTGGATTTGGGGTGGAGCATTCTGTATATGTCTATTAGGCCTGCTTGGTCCAGCTCTGCATTCAAGTCCTGGATGTCCTTGTTAATTTTCTGTCTCATTGATCTGTCTAATATTGACAGTGGAGTGTTGAAGTCTCCCACTATTATTGCATGGGAGTCTAAATCTCCTTTTAGGTCATTAAGAACTTGCTTTATGTATCTGGGTGCTCCTGTGTTGGGTGCGTATATATTTAGGATAGTTAGTTCTTGTTGGATTGATTCTTTTACCATTATGTAATGCCCTTCTTTGTCTCTTTTGATCTTTGTTGGTTTGAAGTCTGTTTTATCACAGACTAGGATTGCAACTCCTGCTTTTTTTTTGTTCTCCATTTGCTTGGTAAATCTTCTATCCCTTTATTTTGAGTCTATGTGTGTCTTTTTACATGAGATGGGTTTCCTGAATACAGCACACCAATGGGTCTTGACTTTTTATCCAGTTTGCCAGTCTGTGTCTTTTGATTGGGGTGGTTAGGCCATTTACATTCAATGTTAATATTGTTATGTGTGAATTTGATCCTGCCATTTTGTTACTGGCTGGTTTTCTTGACTGTTAGTTGACTCCATTTCTTCATTGCATTTTTGGTCTTTGCCATTTGGTGTGCTTTTACAGTGACTGGTACTTGTTCCTTACCATGTTTAGTGTTTCTTTCAGGAGCTCTTGTAAGGCAGGTCTGGTGGTGACAAAATCTTTCAGTAATTGCTTGTCTGTAATGGATTTTATTTCTCCTTCACTTATGAAGCTTAGTTTGGCTGGATATGAGATTCTGGGTTGAAAGTTCTTCTCTATAAGGATGTTGAATTTTGGCCCCCACTCTCTTCTGGCTTGTAGGGTTTCTGCTGAGAGATCCACTGTGAGTCTGATTGGCTTCCCTCCGTGGGTGACCCGAACTTTCTCTCTGGCTGCCCTTCGCATTTCTTCCTTAATTTGTTCCCTGGTGAATCTGATGATTATGTGCCTTGGGGTTGCTCTTCTTGAGGATTATTTTTGTGAAGTTCTCTGTGTTTCTTGGATTTGAATGTTGGCCTGCCTTGCTAGGTTGGGGAAGTTCTCCTGGATAATACCCTGGAGCACGTTTTCCAGCTTGGATTCATTCTCCCCATCACATTCAGGTACACCGATGAAGCGCAGGTTAGGTCTTTTCACATAATCCCATATTTCTTGGAGGCTTTGTTCATTTCTTTTTCCCCCTTTTTTCTCTTGTCTTGCATTCTCATTTTATTTCATTGAGTCGATCTTCAATCTCTGATATCCTTTCTTCTGCTTGATCAATTCACCTATTAAAACTTGTGTATGCTTCACAAAATTCTCGTGCTATGTTTTTCAACTCCACCAAGTCATTTATGTTCTTCTCTAAGCTGGTTATTCTAGTTAGCATTTCATCTAATCTTTTTTCAAGGTTTTTAGTTTCTTTGCACTGGGTTAGAATGTGTTCCTTTAGCTCTGAAAAGTTTCTTATTACTCACCTCCTGAAGCCAGCTTCTTTCAATTCGTTGCACTCTTTCTCGGTCATGTTGTGATCCCCTGTTGATGAGGAGTTGTGATCCCTTGAAGGAGAAGAGGCGTTCTGGTCTTTGATGGTTTCATCTTTTTTGCGCTGGTTTTTTCCCATCTTCATGGATTTACCTGGCTCTGATCTCACGGAGCTGCTCGATGAGGTCGCTTGTCTGCCTGTGGAGGAGCTACTGGGTTTCCAGGGACTCCTTCAGGTTACCAGGTAGGCTTCCTGTGTCATTTTTGTTTACACTGGGAGGTTAGGCTTGCCTCTTCTGCTGACCTAGAGGCAGTGCTGGGTGGTCAAGAACACTGTCCAGTTGCTACATAGGCTTCCTGTGTTTTTTGTTAAAACATGAAGGCTAGCCCCGCCTCTTTAATGGTGGATTGGCGTTTCCTCCATGGAGCTGGATCATTCAGGGTTCAGCTCAGACTGAGGCACTGGCTACACAACCCGCCAGAGTTAGTGCTTCAGCCCTCTGGGGTTTGTGGGGGAGGGTAGGGACCCACATGGTTACATCATCTGTCTCCCTGCTTTCAGCTCTCTCTTTGTCTGGGCAGGGGGAGGAGGTGATAGCTCGGTCCACAGGCTCTCCCGGCCAGTTTATGGGCTTATGCGTTTGCTTAGATCTATGCGACAATCTGGGACACCATCCCGGATTATTATTCAACTCTGCTCTTGTAATTCCTGGCGCTTGACTGGCAAAGATCCCCTGTTCTGTGTATTGCTGAGGTTTTGGGGGAAGCGCTGTATCTGGACCAGGGTGGCAGAAGGGGAGCCTCCAACTCACCAGTAAGATGCATTTTCTGGGTGAAGTCGCACCCCTCCCCACCGCGGTCTGCTCTGCCTGGGCTTTCTCACCGTCCAACTAGACCCGTTGAAATGCACCTGGTACCTTGGTTGGAGCTAGGAGATGTCTCGATTTCTGCGTCTCTCTTGCTGGATGCTGTGCACCAGAGTTGTGTCTATTCAGCCACCTTGTTCCCCTGAAAAAAGTGTTTTAAAAGACATTTAGCAGAATTATGCTTTGTGGGCCACACAGGTTATTGGTTCAAGTTAATGCAATCAGGCCTTATAAGGTTTGTTTTCTGTGTTCCATTCTAAAGAGCATAAATATTAAATACTTATAAAACACACTTCATTCAAAGTGCTTTAAATACAAAACACAATTTGAGCCTAAAACAATGCATTATGGTCTCATGAATATATTTATAAAACACTGTAATGAAAAGGCAACAGCCTCAAGTAAGTAGATAATACTATACAACTCTTGCTCAACAAATGACATTTTAAATAAAGGGAGAAAAAGCCCAAGCAATATTAATTAGTGTTCTTCTTTTAGTTGTATTTAATGTGATTAAAGAAGAAATTTTCAAATTCCTGGTAGTGGTATTAAAATTAAGTCACTTTTGAACTGGATTAAAAATGATGCTAAGTCTTCAGAAAACTTAATTTTGACATTCTAGCTGAAAGAAAATGTTGACTTTCTAGCTGACAATATGACCAAAATATGCAAGAGTGCAAATCACAAGTGACAGCACGGAGTTGCCCCTAAATGTTTCACATTTCGTGGTGACCTAGGACAGTGTTCATTGATACAACATGTCATAAACCAGACTTTCTTGGCTCAAAGACAAGTGTAGAAAATCATGATTCTTATAAGATCTCTCATAAAGTCCAAGAACAAACATACTCAACAACAACAACAATAAAAATCTAAACTGTGCACTTTTGTTTCTTAAAAAACAAAAGAGTATAAATCAGATTTTTAAACTATACAAGAAAATTCATTGTTACAACTCTCATAGCTGTATCCACCTTCCTGTTCAGCTGAAGGGATGAAGCACGACAGCCACAACTTTGTTACAGACTAAAATCCAGCAGGTAATTCCAACACCACCTGCTACTCTAGTAGGAAAGACTACCCAGGCAGTCTAGCGGGGTTATCCATTTACTCGGCAACACAGCCGCAGGGACAGAATAATGAGTACTTCCAAATGAGTGAGATCATCAGGTCAGCCTGCAAAATGTAGAAAGCGACACTTATCACCCATTTTATCTTGCGTAATAGAGCTGTCCAAGCTTTCATCTGAGTTTTGAGCTTATCTGTCATCTTGTTGATCTTTCTTTCCAGCCTGGCATATCTGGCAAACTCGTCCATCATGTTGACCATGGAGAGTGCCTGCTTCATGTCCTTGATCTCCACTCTCATCTGTGACTCCCCCACATCCTTCTGCAGCACCCTGGACATGAAAGATGAGAAGGATAGGAGGAGGATCCTAAGAACATTGCACCCAAACACGAAGCTGAGCGCTAGCAACCATGCCCAGTGGTGGGCCCAGACTGAGCTCATCCGGGTGGCTCCTGACTGCGCTGGGTCCACTACGGCAGCTCTATGGGGACCACAGCTGCACGGCGCTTTGTGTTTTTTTTTTTTCAATTTCATGTAGTTCTGCTCTGATCTTGGTTATTTCCTTTCTTCTGCTGGGTTTGGGTTTGGTTTGGTCTTGTTTCTCTAGTTCCTCGAAGTGTGACCTTAGTATGTCAGTTTGTACTATTTCAGTCTTCTTGGGTAGGCATTTAGGGCTATGAACTTTCCTCTTAGTGCCACCTTTGATGTATCCCAGAGATTTTAATAGATTGTGCCATTATTGTCATTCAATAATTTTTTAAATTTTTATCTTGATTTCCTTTTTGATCCAATGCTCATTCATCAGCAGATTAAATGTATTTAATCTCCATATATTTGCATGGTTTTGAAGGTTCCTTTTGGAACCTTCCAGTTGGAAGTTGGAGTTGATTTCCAGCTTTATTTCACTGTGGTCTGACAGAATGCTTAATATGATTTCAATTTTCTTAAATTTACTGAGGATCACTTTATGGCCTATCATATGGTCTATCTTGGAGAAAGTTCCATGCACTGTTGAATAGAATGTGTATTTGTGGTTGTTGGGTGAAATGTTCTGTATATCTCTGGTAAGTCCATTTGCTCCAAGGTATAGTTTAAATCCATTGTTTCTTTGTTGACCTTCTGTCTTGATGACCTGTCTGGTGCTGTCAGTGGAGTATTGAATACCCCACTATTATTGTGTTGCTGACTATCTCATTTCTTAGGTTTATTAGTAATTGTTTTATAAATTTGGGAGCTCCAGTGTTAGGTGCATATATGTTTAGGATTGTGATATTTTAATCTTCTGTGAATCTTATATGTTACCTAATGCTTCTGTCTCACAGCTCTTAAGATTCTTTCCTTCATCTTGACTTTGGATAACCTGATGACAACGTGCCTAAGTGAGGATCTTTTTGCAGTGAGTGTTCCAGGTGTTCTTTGTGCTTTTGTTATTTAGATGTCTAGGTCTCTAGCAAGGCTGGGGAAGTTTTCCTTGATTGTTTCCCCAAATGCGTTTTCCAAGCTTTGGAATTCTCTTCTTCCTCAGGAACACTGATTGTTCTTGGGTTTTGTCATTTAACATAATCCCAGACTTCTTGGAGGCTTTGTTCATTTTTCTCATTTTTTCCTTGTCTTTGTTGGATTGGGTTAATTCGACTATTCTCTTAAGGTCTATTATAGTTTTTAATTACTTAATGTGTGTAACTTTTAACTTGTATTATGTTGCTTACAAATCAGTAGGGAAGATTATCTAGCATAAGTGTTTTAAAATAAGGACTGTTTTTTTCTTACCAGCCTATCAGTGGTTAGAGGGGATCTAGAGAAGGTAGTGGCCCATCATTAACAGGCCATCCAACTGAGCCCAAGTCATCACGTGGCCCTGGAGACGTTGGGGAAACTCTACAGTCATTGGGAGAGAGAAGTGTGGCTGAAAAATGGTACAAATGGTAAAATCCCTTTTCCTTACTTTGCAGATTGCTCTGAGACTTAAGCACTAATGGTCCATCAACTTTTCAATTAATTGGAAGGGATGTGTTCTTAGGATAGTCACTAGTTTCATCAATTTGGATGATAATCATTTTCTTTCTCAAAGAAAATAATATTTAAAACATCATTAGTGATATTCTAATTAAGCACTGATTAGAACCTGGGGTTAATGAGCCAAATGTGGAATTAATTCCCATGGAAACTAGTAACTTTAGCAACGAGAGTGGATGAAGGACTGTGCAAAGGACAGAGCAAGTCTATTTCCTTGGAGAGAATGAATCTTGGACTCTGGACCCATGATAGTGTCTTGGTAGAAGGAGGCATTTCTTTATAGACAAGGAGGTATCTGACCTGTTTTAAAAAGTACATATTTCTTGATATAATCTCAAAGACCATTTGGCACAAGACCCAATCCTTCCAACTTCTAAATTTAGACACTTTGGAAATGTATCTTTTTAAAAAATAAGGTGTGATGCCTTGTTCTTAAAACTTAGCAAGTGGCCCACAAAGGGGGATACTATCACTCTTCAGAGCACTATATAACAACACCAATGGTGTGAAGAAGCTAAGCACATTTACCAGGAACTAAAACTCTTCGGCCTTCCCACAGGCAGTTCTGCCTGTCACTAGTAAGTAGAATATGGGGGAAAAAAAAAAAAAAAGGAAAAAAAAAAACAAAGAAAATGAGCCCGGCATGTAACATAAGAAGGCTTTGATAATCCTCAAAATGGAACCAGAATATCTATAGTACATCCATATTACAAGTACAGTTGACCCTTGAACAACATGGGTTTGAATTGTAGGGCTCACTTATATGTAGATTTTCTCCTGCCACTGAGAGAGCAAGATGAGCCCCTCCTCTTCCTCCTCCTCCTCAGCCTGAGATGAGAATAAAAACCTTTATGATAATCCACTTCCACTTAATAAATAGTAAACATATTTCTCTTCTTTATGCTTTTCTTAATAATATTTCTTCTTCTCTGATTTGTTAGAAAATACACTGCATAATACATATACAAAATACGTGTTGATCAACTATTTATGTTATCGGTAAGGCTTCCTGTCAACAGTAGGCTATGAGTAAAATTTTGGAGGAGTCAAAAGTTATACACAAATTTTCAACTGTATGGGGGTGGGCACCCCTAACTTCTGTGTTGTTGAATGGCCAACTGTATCAATATGACCCCCAGGTTAGATTTATTTACCAAAGTCATGGTTACCCAAAAAAATTAAAGAGCTTTATCTCACAAAAAGTCTCTTAAAATAAGTTCTTCTAATTAGAAATGTAATTCATGAAATTTTTCTTACAAACACATTGTTGAGTTAAAAACCTAAGAAATCTTTCCATAATAGGGCTCTGGATGATGATTTGATATACTTACTCAACTT
>NW_016107860.1:768285-789305 GCF_001604975.1 Cebus imitator
GGGGTTTCACCATGTTGACCAGGATGGTCTCGATCTCTTGACCTCATGATCCACCCGCCTCGGCCTCCCAAAGTGCTGGGATTACAGGCTTGAGCCACCGCGCCTGGCCACTTACTCAACTTTTTATTTAAAAGAACAGGACTGGCGCAGTGGCTCACACCTGTAATTCCAGCACTTTGGGAGGCTGAGGCAGGTGGATCACGAGGTCAAGACATCAAGACCATCCTGGCCAATATGGTGAAACTCCAACTCTCCTAAAAACACGAAAATTAGCTGGGTGTGGTGGTGTGCCCCTGTAGTCCCCCCACTCACAAGGCTGAGGCAGGAGACTCACTGGAACCCAGAAGGCAGAGGTTGCAGTGAGCCAAGATCACATCACTGCACTCCAGCCTGGTGACAGAGCAAGACTCCATCTCAAAAAAAAAAAATCATTTCTGTGGTTTCTTTTAGCCATCTGTGCTAGTCACATATGCATACACACACACACACACACACACACACACACACACATTCAACTATAAACTATGATACATGCAGCCCTAGCTATGTGTCACTAAATAAATGCTGAAACTTTTTGCCAAAAGAATACAATATATTATATATACATATATATGTACACATACATATATATATATTATATTTACTACTTTACATACATACCATAATATAATATAGTGCTCTGAGGCATTTTCCCAATGCTTCTATTCAGGGATTCTTTATTTGATAAGGTAATTATAAAGTCTTCTAAGCCAAAGTCCGTGAGATTTTACAGGCACAGGTCTTGACTATGATGAGTCAGACAAAGCAGCATAAAAGACAGTGAATCACATTGTGTCAGAGAAGATGAGATGCTTCGAATGCTACTGCCTCTTGTCAGCAATCTACAGCAAGCAACACCACAGCAAGAAAGCCACTCTATGGTGTTGTGTTTGGACTTGAAGACAAAGATGTGAGCATAAATAATTCATAAATTTGCACCTTGAAAAGGCTGAGTAATCTTGAATATTGTTGATTGGCATATTATTCTGTCTTGTACAAGCTTTTCACTGATATACTATCAATCTAAGAGTTCCCTCTGGAATAATAAGGCTTTTTAGCTCACCTATGAGCTAAAGATTTTATGTGGTATTATCTCAACTTGTTCTCAGCAATCTCTCTAATAAATAGAGACTGACATTCATGCACAGCATGCTTTGCTATCTCATGTTGATGCATTTAATCTTGATAACACTCCTGTGAAGTAAGTGAACAGCTTTCTGTAGATGCTGTTACTATTTATCCCTGTTTTCAAAGACACAACAGGTAAATCTGTGAATAAACTCAACAAATATTGTTGAATGTCTTACATTCAGTTTTTATTATTCAGGGTACCACTGGACATTCTGCGTATACCAGGAATTATTTGATAAGAAGAAAAAAGACACTGCCTTTGTCCTCATGGAGCCTACAGTCCAGAAGGATCCAGATATTACAGAACGAATCACAAAACAAATGCAGAATTATAGCTGTGCTCACTGGTGTCATAAAGGGTGACATGATTCCTAGAAAGCATATAATCAAGGGACCTAAATGGTCTAGGAGGTCTGCTTTTCCTGTGGAGTGATGTGGAGGTGAGGGCTGCATATGAGTCAGAGTTTTAGGGTAAGGAGGTGGCAAAACAGCATATGCAAAGGCCCTGTGGCAGCAGCAAGTGTTCTGTGTGAGAGATGGGCATGAGGGAGCAGGGGCATGGTCAGAGATGCAAGTGTGGGGGGTTGGTGGGGACTAGATCCACAGAACTTGTGAGCCAGGCCAAGGGTTTTGTACCTTTATTAGGACAAGGTTTGGGGTTCTAAAGAGAAAAACAATGTGGTAAGGTTTGTCTTTGAAGCGATATCTTTTTATAATGTGGGCAATGGGTACTGGGGACAGGGCAGGCATCAGGAACCTGACAGCGCTGCTAGAGAGGTCCAGAGGGGACAAAGCTAACCCCAAATGCGTTTTCTTTCAAATATTTCTTTCATACAACCTTGCTGCACAGTGATCAGGGACATTTCATTGTTATTAATCTATAAACAGGAAACCTAGACTATAGGAGCATTGTTTTATTAGGGCTACATCAGTTCTCAATAAGAAAGTCAAGAAGAATAAAGAATGCGAGTGTTTTGATGCTCACCCCACTATATTATTTCACAGACTGTGCCAGCCAAAACATAGGAATAAGAATTAGAGATGTTATTGTTTTAGCAGGTTTTCCTTTAGTCTGATTTTATTCTCTCAATTTGCAACCTCTGCAGGCATTCTGGCTGAAATCAAAGGACCCTGAAGTCATATCTGAGCTTTGGTTCACAAAAAGAAACTAAGAAAGCAAAATCTTGACAAAACTCTTGAAGCATGAACATTTAATTGAGTCAAGGCATTATATTTATGAATTAATATTCTTTTAATCTTTAAACATATATAGTAAAATCTAACATCATTGACATGTTTAATGTATCTTTTGGTTAATTGACATGATGCTTTAAATTTGGTTTCAGTTTTTTATTATTCAGGGACCCACAATATCTCAGGATTATCATTTTCAGTTTTCTTTTTCTCTTTGCCTACAAAATCCCTGTGTCAGCAGTGCCTGAATATGCTTTGGGCATTGCTACCTCTGTGCCTGTTCATGATCTTGGGACAGCCCACCCCACCCTGGTTTGACCAGTGCTTATTCATGAAGATGTGCTTGTTTCTTCCTTTCTTGGGAAGCTTTCCCTGACTACCCCAGCCACTTTCAGCTTGCTTCTGCAGAACTCTGCAAACACTGTCTATATCCATTATTTGAAAGTCACAATCTGTTGAATTGTGGTGTTAGGCCTCTCTATAGCTATGTTTTACATCTTCTACTGCACTGGAAGTTCTTTAAGAAGAAAGACTGATTATTTCTGTTTAAAACACTATGTCTTGCATCCAATAGGTGTTTAATATCTACAGCATTAAAATAAAAAGTATATACAGTTTGCTCATTGATAAACATTTATAAATAGAGGCACCATATGTTTTCCTTTTATTGGGCAAACCCACTCCTTAGACTCTGTGATGTCTTCAAGTCATGCCAATTATATTTTGGACAAAATTCCAAGTGACAAAATTTTGTCTGAAAATGAACAAGTGACTTTTAAAAAACAAATGCAAAGAAATTTGGAGAAAGTAAATTGATGTTGAACCCTCAATAGAGACAACAATGCCAAATTTCAGATCAAAGTTATCTGGTTATTCTCTCATCCAGTAAAAATTTTCAACACTGACTTTCATAAGTTATTTTTACTAACATTATAATTTTATAATACATTTATAAATATATATACTATATGCATATATACATATGTACATGTTACTAAAATTATAAGGACTTTAAAAAAAGGCATTTGCTGATTGACCAATGGATCAAATAGTCATTATGTGGAAGGTAAATATATAAGACATTGAGTTAACAATAACAGTTAAAATGTGTTGGGTACTTACAGGCTCTAGTCTAAAAGCTTTATATGTATTAACTAATTAAATGCTGATAATTTAATTATCATGTGAAAATGTGGCACGTATACACCATGGAATACTATGCAGCCATAAAAAAGTATGAGTTCATGTCCTTTGCTGGAACATGGATGAAACTGGAAACCATCATTCTCAGAAAGCCGACACAAGAACAGAAAACCAAACACTGCATGTTCTCACTCATAAGTGGGTGTTGAACAATGAGAACACATGGACACAGGGAGGGGAACATCACAAACCAGAGCCTGTAGGGTGGGGAACTAGGGAAGGAATAGCAGGGGGTGGGGTGATTGGGGAGGGATTACACTAGGAGAAATACCTAATAATGTAGATGACGGGGTGATGGATGCAGCAAACCACCACCATGGCACATGTATACCTATGTAACAAACCTGCACAACCTGTACATGTACCCCAGAACCTAAAGTATAATAAATAAATAAAAATAAAATTCCTTTGATACAAAGCAAAAAACATCTTTTAAATTCCTCACAAATATAATACTCAGTGGGATACTTTTTTGACTGAAAAAAAAATCCTGGGGAGGGGTGGATAATGCTCTTCAAATATTTGAAGACATTTACTGTGGCAACAGAAATTCATTTTGTGTTGCTCTAAATAGACTGAGTATAAAACTAAAGCTGATAGTGGATACAGGAGGAATAAACATTTCCTCTTAAAATAGATTTCCAGTCTTTATAGACTTTCTTTCATTAATGATCCAATCTTAAGAACATTCAGCATCTTGTCATGGAGATATTTAAGCATAAGCCAGATGACCACATTAATGATTAAATAAAAGATGTTACTAAATTGATGTTGAACTGGATTAGACTTTTTTTTTTTTGAAGATAAGATCTCACTTTGTCACCCAGTTTGGAGTGGACTGCAGTGGTACAATTTCCACTCACTGCAACCTCCATCTCCCAGGTTCAAGAGATTTTCCTGCCCCACCTTTCTGAATAGCTGGGACTACAGGTGTGTGCCACTGCGCCTAATTTTTTTTTTTTTTTTTAGTGTAACAGGGCTTCACCATGTTGACCAGGCTGGTCTCAAACTCTTGACCTCAGCCTCCCAAAGTGCTGGAATTATAGGCATGAGCCACCATGCCCAGCAATCTTAAGATTTTTACTGAGGAGTCAATAATAATGTAAATTTTTTCCAGGATCAAAATTTTTTTCAGGACAAAAGCTCCATGGCATTGGATTTGGCAATAATTTCTTGGATATGATAACAAAGGCACAGGTAACAAAAGAAAAACATATAAACAAAAAATATAAACAGATAACCAACAGGATAAGCAAAATGTGGTATATATATAACAATGGAATATTATTTGGCCTTTAAAAGGAAGGAAATTCTGACATGTGCTACAACATGGATGAACCTTGAAGACATTATACAAAGTATAATAAGCCAGTCGCAAAAAGACAGATACTGTATGATTCAACTTAGATGAGGTACCTACAATAGTCAAAATCATAATGACAAAATGTAAAATGTTGGTTGCCAAGGACAGAGGGGAAGGGAAAATAAAGAGTTATTATTTAATGAGTACAAAGTTTCAGTTTTGCAAGATGAAAATATTTCATGCAAAGAAATCATCCATAAGAGATGGATTGTGGTGATAGTTGTGCAACATTATAAATATACATAATACCATTGAACTATGTACTTTAAAACAGTTAAAATGGTAAATTGTATGTTATGTGTATTTTACCACAATTTAAAAATGGCAAGAAACAATGTTTTTCACACCATCTCCATTATAATCAGTTTTTATAAGAGCTGAACAACAGTTTTCTTGCAGTCAAGGCCAGCAGAAAATGATGCAGTATAATAGAAATCCCCTGGACGCTCTGCGTCTTCAATCCCTTCAAGTCTACAAGATTAGCTCTGCGGGGAAATTATACAGTTTCCTTTACTTTCAAATCAACAACTTCTGCTTCACATGGCATTTTGGAAAATTACAGTAACTGCTTTTCTGTTATTTGGGAAATAATGGAAAATACCAGTGATAATTACTGGATCAACCGTTTATATGTGTGTGTGTGAAGAGAGTGATTTCTACAAGCCTGTAGTGTTAAAGACAGGTTCTTGTCTCTTAACCTGAAGATATTTCTTTTTTATTTAGAGCTATAAAGCAGCCATGGAACTAAATCCAGACCAAGTTCAGGCCTGGATGAACATGGTAGCATCCAAAACACCAGGATATAAAACACAGTTTATTTCCATGTGGATGGAGTTTTCCCTTTGTGTTTTCTCATTCTATATTTCTTCACTCTTAAATGATTAAAAACCTATATCCTCATTGAATTTTTTTTTTCTTTGAGACAGTGTCTTGCTCTGTTGCCCAGGCTGGAGTGCAGTTGTGCAATCATGGCTTACTGCAACCTCTGCCTCTGAGGCTTAAGCTACTCTCCCGCCACAGCCTCCCAAGTAGCTGGGACGACAAGTTGCCAACACACTCAACTTATCTTTGTATTTTTTGTAGAGATAGGGTTTCACCATATTGCCCACACTGGTCTTGAACTCCTGGGCTCAAGCAATACACTTGCCTTGACCTCCAAAAGTGCTGGGATTACAGGCATGAGCCACCATGCCTACCTACTCATTAAATTATTTGAAGACCAAAAGCATAGATGTTTAAAAGTGAAATTAGCAGTTTTTACTCTGCCTTGTGCCATCTGGATGTTGAATATCATAAATCCCTCTGTTATTTTTTTAAAAAAGTATAATAAAGAGGCATGATAATTTTACTGATCACAAATAGAATCATATGGACTTTCAGGAAGTATCATTATACAGCAATAATGAAACAATTTGCATTAACTAAAGTCCTGTTAGAGTTTACTTGGCTCATTTTTCTCAGTTTACTCAGATGTCAAAACTAAAGTACTATTTTAAGTACTATTGTCCTATTTCTTATATGTAATACATTTCTTCCTGACTTTTTACTGGTAAATAAACTTGCTCTTTTTTCTCCTTTTCTTCAAGAGAAAAACTAACCTTAATGAGTTTTTCAGCCAAGAAGAACTAAGAATTATTTTACTTTATCCAATAAAAGCAAAGATTAATCACTTTTCATTCATTTTCCTTTTCTCTGACTCAGCACTCAATACTTTCCCACTCCTAGCACTTCCCCTATCCTCTATCCCAGCATCTCTTCTCCACTAAAGCACAGATGCTTTTGTTCATGGCCCACTCATCAATAAAATCTATGTTTATCCACTTAATCCTCAACCAGCATGCCTTCTATGGGGGCAACTAGAACTGGGGTTGGTGGATGGAGGTGGGGGGAAGGCCATGTTTTCTCCAGCTTAGCATCTTGATTATACTACAGCAATAAATAATTCAAGACTTGACTAGTACTTTTATAATCAGCTACTCCAACACGTGGCAGCTCAGCTTTCTCCAGCTCAGCTAAGCTGTTGAAAATTAAATAAATCAGATGGAGCCAAAGGACTCTGGGAAGATGGTAGAATAGAAAGTACAAGGAATCTATTTATCAACTAGACAACAAACATACCAGCAGTATCTACCTGATGAATTTTGGATCTCTACAGCAAACGGAAGGCTTGCAATTTCCACATGGGCAGTAAACTGCAGTTAATTTTGGTCAATTTCAGCTCTTAGTTCAGCAGAAACTACCCACCCCAACTCCCAGCCCTGCAGCAGGCAGCCATGCACAGGTTCCTACAACAGCTTGCATGCAGCTTATAGGACAGAAGGCAGGGTGGACAATAAGGACCCTGTCTTCCAAATATCAGAATCTGTGATCAGATCACACATGGTTGCTTCTAATCAGAGTGCAAGACACAGAGGTGGCCAGCCATTTCTGTACTCCTCCCTCACCCCCTATTACTGCAAGCCCCTATTTCTCTAGCTGAAGTGATTTTCTGGGGTTTTAAAGGGCCTGTGCCCTTGCCCCACTTCATTTTTCTTTTTCCCCTTTAGAGAGCCAGGCATTAAGGACTAGGACATTTAATAGCAACTACATACCTGAGAAGACCTAAATTTTCACCTCGGCTTATCCTCAGCACAGACAATCTACAACAACCAAAACAAAACAAAAAACAGCAAATGCTGGAGAAAAGAGAGAATATGATTTCCATAGATACCACATTACTAGATTCAAATGTCTAGTTTTCAGTAATAGAAAACAATCACAAAGTATACAAAGAAACAAAATTATGGTTTATTTAAGGAAAAAAATAAACCAACAGTAACTGTCTCTGAGAAAGGCCAAATAGAATGACTAGACAGAAACTTTTAAACAACTGTCTTAAAGATACTCAAGGAACTAAAGAAAGATGCAGAGAAAATGAAAGGAACAATATATGAACAACATGGAAATATCAATAAAGAGATAGAGATAGAAAACCTGAAAGGAAGCCAGAAGGTTATTCTAGAGCTGAAAAGTACAATAATTGAAATGAATAATGCAGTAGAGAAAAGGCAGATTTGATCAGGAAGAAGAAAAAAGTGAATTGGAAGATTAAACATTTGAAATCATTAATTCTGAAGAATAGAAGGAAAAAAAGATTAAAGAAAAGTGAACAGAAACTAAGGAACCTGTAGGATGCCATCAAGACAACCAACATATGCACTGTGGGAGTCCTAGAAGAAGAGAAATAAAGATTAGTTGAAGGAATAATGGCCAAAACCTTCCCAAATTTGATTAAAGACGCCAATAAAAATAGTTAAGAAACTCAACAAACCCCAAGTAGGATGAATTCAAAGACACCTAAATTGAAAACTATTACATTAAACTGTTGAAAGCCAAAGATAAAGAGAGAATCTTGAAAGCAGCAAGAGAGGAAGAAGTAACTCATCATATACAAGTGATCTTTAATATGGTTTTCAACAGATTTCCCTTCAGAAAATTCAGAGATCAGAAAGCAGTTGGCTGATATATTCAAAGTGCTAAAGCAAAAGGGCTAACTACCAAAAAGCCTACATCTAGCAAAAATTGTTCTTCAAAAGTGAGGGAGAAATTGAGACATTCCCAAATAAACAAAAGCTGAGGGAGTTTGTTACCAATATACTGCCCTGAAAAAATCCCAACTGGTGTTCTCTTGGTTGACATAAAAGGACAATACACAGTAACTCAAAGCCATATGAAGAAATAAAGATCTCAGTAAAAAAAAAACATAGGCAATTATAACAGCTGGTATTATTGTAACAATGATTTATAACTCCACTTTTTGTTTCCTACATAATCTAAGAAATTAATATTTTTTAAGAAATTAATCTGAAATCTAGGTTACTGTAATGTTGATTTGTAATTGCACTACATAATTTAGAAGATAATGCATTTTACAAAAACAATTACTAGTTTAGGTTTTTGTAAAACTAATGTACATAGATGAAATCTTGTGACATCAGTAACTAAAAGGAGGGGGGGGACAGAGCTGCAAATGCATACAGTAGATACTCAATGCAATCCCTACGGTAACCACAAATAAAATCAACTAAGACAAGAGACAGTAATGCAGGAAATGAAGCACAAAAAGCTGTAAGGAATATTGAAAATAAACAGCAAAATGAGAGAAGTCCCTTTTTATCAGTAATTACTTTATATATAAATGAATTATATTTTCTAATTAAAAGGCAGAGATTAACAGAATGAATAGGAAAACATGATCTAACTTTATGCTGTCTACAAGAGAGTCACTTTAGAACCAATGACATGTACTTGGGAACCAAGGTTCTCACTGTAGTTGCCAATAACATCAATCTATTTATTCATTTATTTTGTCCTCCAAATATATAAATTTAGAAAGACGAAAACTAACAAATTTTCCAATAGGTCTTTTTGAATTATGGGTACCAATTTGAACTCAAATTTTTACAAGTGGTCTCCTTGCTAAATTAATTCACTGGATTATTCTTAAAAGGTACTCAAGAGTCTACAAAGAGAATGGAGTGAGATGAAGTGCAGTTTGAACTTCACAGCAGAATAACACCTTTCACATTCCTGGAAAAGGAATGATAGAATTCAAAAATCACCATTTTTCAGTCTCCAATGTAAGCACGATTTAGGCAAGGATGGTGACTGGATACTAAAACCATTTTGCAGAACAGGATATTCATCAATATTCTCCAAGTGTTATTTCACAGGTAGTTATGTATTAATTTATTAGTACTATTTATTTCAAAGATGAAATGTTACCCTTACTATGAAGAGATCTTTCCAGCCTCACCCCAAAAAAGAAATCTAATGTAGAATAGATTTGTATTCTACAACAGTAGCACATACCACCAATAATAGGATACACTGACATTTTATATCTCTTTATGTAATAGAATAAAAAACACAATCTCACCTAGGTATTTTTATCAAGAATGTTTAACTTGAATTCTAAACACAAGGAAATGATCAGAAAATTCAAATTGTGGGACATTCAATAAGTCACCCGAATTTGCCAAAATGTCAATCTCATGAAAGATTATTTATTTTAAAAAAGAAAGATTGGAGGAATGTTCAAGGTCAGTATTTTTTTTTTTTTTCAATTGTACTTGAGGTCCTTGTGTACATGTGCAGATCATGCAGAACTGCTGCTAGGTACACACATGGCAATGTGGTTTGCTGCCTCCATCCCCCCATCACCCACATCTGGCATTTCTCCCCATGTTATCCCTCCCCGACCTTCCCACCCCACTGCTGTCCCTTTCTTGCCCCCCCAACAGACCCCAGTGTATGATGCTCCCCTCCCTGTGTCCATGTGTTCTCATTGTTCAACACCCGCCTCTGAGTGAGAACATGTGGTGTTTGATTTTCTGTTCTTGTGTCAGTTTACCGAGAATGATGGTTTCCAGGTTCATCCATGTCCCTACAAAGGACATGAACTCATCATTTTTTATGGCTACATAGTATTCGATGCTGTATATGTGCCACGTTTTCCCTGTCCAGTCTATCATTGATGGACATTTGGGTTGGTTCCAGGTCTTTGCTATTGTAAACAGTGCTGCTATGAACATACGTGTGCATGTGTCTTTATAACAGAAAGATTTGTAATCCTTTGGATATATACCCAGTAATGGGATTGCTGGGTCAAATGGAATTTCTATTTCTAGGTCCTTGAGGAATCACCACACTGTCTTCCACAATGGTTGAACTAATTTACACTCCCACCAACAGTGTAGAAGTGTTCCTACTTCTCCACATCCTCTCCAGCATCTGTTGTCTCCAGATTTTTTAATGATCGCCATTCTAACTGGCATGAGGTGGTATCTCAATGTGGTTTTGATGTGCATTTCTCTAATAATCAGTGATGATGAGCATTTTTTCATATTTGTTGGCCTCATATATGTCTTTTGAAAAATGCTTGTTTTTGTCAGGTTTGTCAAGATCAGCAATTCTTAAATTGTGATCTGTAAATCCTGAGGGTACATGAGACTAAAAAAAAAACCATAAGGTCAAAGCTATTTGTAAAAAAAAGGTTAATATATGATTTGCCTTTTTCACCATGTGGATATTTGCAGTGATGGTACAGAAGCAAGGGGAGTAAAACTGCTGGTACCTTAGCATGAACCAAGCCAAGGCTGTGGTACACACTTTAACAGTAGTCATTGTATTCTTTACCACCAGGCACTCATAACTTAAAAATATATATATTTACTTGGGAATTTCCTTGAAACAATCAAAATTGTTAATTTTATTAATTCTGTTTTCCCTTTTAATTTTTGTGAATACATAGTAGGTATATGTGTTTATGGGGTACATGAGATGTTTTGATACAGGCACGCAATGTGTAACAATCGCTTTATGCAAAATGGGGTCTCCATCCCCTCAAGCATTTGTTCTTTGTGCCACAAACAATCCAATTACAGTCTTTTCATTATTTTAAAGTGTACAATTAAATTACTACTGACGATAGTCACTCTGTTATGCTATCAAATACTAGATCTTATTCTTTCTAACTAAATCGTTTGTACCTACTAAACACCCACACTTCCCCCTGCCCCCACCAGCCCCACAACTACCCTTCCCAGCATCTGGTAACCATCCTTCTACTCTCTCTCCATGAGTTCAATTGTTATGATTTTTAAATCCCACAAATAAGTGCGAATATGTGATACTTGTCTTTCTATGCCTGGTTTATTTCACTTAACATCAACGTGTGGTCCGTGGATCCCTGAGGTCCTTGAAACTAGGGAGAACACAAGGTCAAAACTATTTAAATACTAATGTTAAGGTTCTAACTCAAGTATACATATTTTTAACATTCAGTGTGGTGAAGTGAGAAGTGCACATAAAGCACTTTTGCAAAGCAAAGAGCAATGGTTGTGCTAAGGAAAAATCCTTGCATAATTGAACTGCTGGCTGAGCCAGCCACTTGTATTCATGGAGCACAATTCTTATATGAAAGAACTACTGACACACACACGGTTTTCAGACTATTTGGCAGACATATTCTTAGAAATAAACAAACTGAGCCTGTCACCAAGGAAATCACTGACAGTATGTGTTGCCAATGATAAAATTCTAGCTTTCAAGCAAAAATTAGAATTTTGGAAAAATTACACTCATCCTCATATTTATTTGTATTCATCATCAGTTTTTCATTGCTTAAAGACTGTTAGTGAGATTGATGGTGATATCAATGTGTGACCTTTTTAATCTGGAATAATAAAATGTGCTAACATTGCAAAAATCTGCATAATTCGGTGAACTGGTATTTTCCAAATGACCAATGCATGGTGTTTTATCCATGCATGTATGAAAGCTGCACTTGCAGTGCAAAGTAACTAATGGTTTTTAATGTAACAAAGTATGAAAAGTATATTTGTATGGTTTCAGATTCCATACTGCTGCCAACTTTTCAGTAGCATCTTTTAAATTTTCAGTAAACTTCACTAACATTTATTGAGTACTCACTACATATCAGACACTGTACAAGGTAGCTTACATACTGTGCCATAACAATTTAGATTTTTAACAAGGCTGTGACAGGGTTCGACCTCAAAAACAACTGGAAAGAGGAGTAACATGGAGTTTGTTGGGAGAGGAGAGTCTTATGGGTTAAGAAATGTTTTAGATGCAAAGCAGACAAAAGGAAAGGGTAAAAGAATATAATAAGATGTTAAATTAAAAATTTTAACTGAGGCACCAAAATACAATACCAGATTCTAACAGACTGTAGGCAAACCATCACAATGTGGCAATTTCAGAGTTCAAAGTACACAGATGCAGAGGAGACCATCAGTGAATTTATTTGGAGAAAAAAACTGGTGCATTGTGGCTCCCACCCTTATGGAGGAGGGATGCATGCTCTTCCCTAGCTCAAACCTAGGGCTAAAAGTTTCAACAGCATCTCTTCAAGAACTTTCTCTATTCTTTGCCATGGTGAGGGCACAAGGAACTATGCCTGACTTACGAGAGGGACAGCCAAAGTGGCCTGGCATACCAGAACAGAGGGCTACGTGGAGAGCAGCCTGAGCCTAGAAATTGGTCAGGGCAAGGGATGTGAGAGTGTTTCCCAAGGACCAGATGCAGACTATGAAGAACAGGGTGACCTGGAGTCACTTTGACTACTGCCTAAGACAGTAACCAATGGAAATCCAACAGTGAAAAATCTGTGCAGAAGAACCTGTCAGAAAAACGAAGGCTAAGGAAGAGAATTGTGGGAAAGAAACTGAACACATCACCCATGCCAAAAATGTTGTAATGGAGCAGTTGTAACTGAAAAAAACAGGAAGACACCCATAAGAATCAGTTTTAGACATATGCCAAGGCCAGACAGTTCAAAGCCATCTTATGATAGCACCATTTAGGTAAGAGCTTCCTGCCTCCCTTTGGCTGCTTCCTCCCCATGTTTTGGCAGGAGGTTACTGGGGGGTAAAGAGGCTAACTGCCTCACCCTCCCAGGATCACAGGTGGCTGTGCTAGAAAAGGAAAAAGAAGAGATTCTTATCTTTAAATCAAGATTGAAGTTTGCTTGATACACTGAACTTGACATCCTAATCTATGAATCTTCTGGATTTGTGAAGCCTTTTAGGATGTGAGCTTCAGGACGAAATGCACAATGAAGTCCTGGGAGTTTCCAAATGACACCAAACTTTGCCATGAAGAGCTAGACAGAAAAATGGGGATAGACCATAGAACAAGTCTGCAGGGAAAGGCAATACATTATGCTCAGGGTGGAAGACTCACTGGCCTAGAATTCTCTCTAGAGTTTTTCTCATAAACCCATGGTTCCTGGAGTACCGGCATATGGCCCAATTTTGAGGAACGTTGCACTATCCACAGTCCCTTTCTTGGGGTTTTATAAGTGTTCAGAGGTGGTTTTATCATGTAACCCTGATATGGACACTATTCACCAAAACACAAACCAATGAACAAAAATACATCTGGCTCTTGACCAAAGATGCTCTAAAAACTGGCCATTCAGAACCTCCTCATGGGAGTTTAAGGGCCTTCTAAATTAGAAAGCAATTCAACAGTCAATTGCATCCTCTCCCCTGGGGTGCTTAAATGGCAGAACTAGAGAGGGTGTGGTCTTTACATAGAGGGAGAAAGATGAAAAAATATAGAGTAGAAAGGTAAATAGAAGACATGACTTGGAGAGCCAGGTTTCGGCAATCCAGTAGAAATAAAAAGCTAAGGAAAGAGAATCCAAGTATTGAGTCCTATTGAGTCCAACTAAAGTGACTTCTAAATCTGGGGTTGATTACCAGAATGACCACCTGACTAATTGACCTGCCACTGCATTCTGATGGTAGTAAATGATGCTTCTATGTGCAGGAGGTTAGATTTTTTTTTTTCCCCTTGGCTTTCCTTCTCCATCGAGTCCTTCAGTAAACCCCCATTGATTGAGGTCATTGTGCTGCTGTACCAGGAAGAAATTGATACAATGATGGGTCAATTCTGCCAGATGTAGATGCTAAATGAAAGACATCTAGGGCTGGGCATGGTGGATGACACCTATAATACCAGCATTTTGGGAGGCTGAGGACAGGAGGATTGCTGGAGGCCAAGAGTTCAAGATCAGCCTGGACAACACAATGAGATCCCTGTCTCTAACAACAACAACAACAACAAAAATTAGCTGGCATGTTGGTGCATACCTGTAGTCTCAGCTACTTGGGAGGCTGAGGTGGGAGGATCACCTGAACCTGGGAAGTGGAGGCTGCAGTGAGCCATGATCACACCACTGCAACTCTAGCCTTGGTAAGACCCTGCCTCTGAAAAAACAAACAAAAAAAAGGCAGACACCTGAGTCAGCCAGCAAAGCTTATTAATACTTTCCCAATAGACTCCCAATAGAATAGGGATGCCCTAATTCAAGGCAAGGGTCAGCAAACTTTTTCTGTAAAGTGTCAAATAGTAAATATTTAGTCCCTGTGGGCAGTATCATCTCTGTTGTAACCATTCAATTCTTCCAGTAGTAAGAAAAGAGTCATAGACAATACATAAACAAATAAGCATGGCTATATTTCATTCATTCATTCATTCATTTATTTATGAGACAGAGAGTCTCACTCTGTTGCCCAGGCTGGAGTACAGTGGAATGATCTCAACTCACTGCAACCTTCAACTCCTGGGTTCAAGCAGTTCTCCTGACTTGGCCTCCTGAGTAGCTGGGATTGCAGGTGCCCGCCACCATGCTCAGATAATTTTTATACTTTTAGTAGAAATGGGGTTTCACTATGTTGGCCAGGCTGGTCCCGAACTCCTAACCTCAGGTGATCCGCCCACCTCGGCCTCCCAAAGTGCTGGGATTACAGTTGTAAGCCACCATACCTGGCCAGAGCGTGACTATATTTCATAAAACTTTCTTTACAAACACTGAAAGTTGAATACTTTTCAAACATCACAGAATATTTGCTTTCAGCCATTTAAAAATGTAAAAGCCATTCTTAACTTTTCAACTGCATAAAAATAGGGAGTCAAATGGCTTTGGTCCTCAGGCCACAGTTTTTCCATCTCTGTCCTAACTCCAGAAACAAAAAGAGAATTTTTAAATGATTGTACAGCAGCACCAAGACTGCTAATTACAAACCTTGGCTTATTAGGGTGAAAATTCTACCTCCCCAAGAACATATAAGAATTAAGAAGGAAACCAGTGGAATAAAATAGGGGGAAGGCTTTGTGTAAAAAGAATCATTTACACTCATGACTTTAATTAACTGAAAAACTTAAAATCTTTATATGAAGAAATAAATACATATTGTTTTTCTCTGTGCTCCAGAAACCACAGGAGTGTGTTTTCTATAAAATTCTGAAAATAACATTATAAAAATGATAATTAACTTCAAAAAACAAAGAAAAATAAAAAAATCAAAGGAGTAGTTTAAAACAAAGTAAGTTTTTTTTGTTTTGGTTTTGTTTAGGTGGTGGGGGCAATTGTTTTCTATAAAAGTCTGCCAAAAGAACATTATAAAAATGATAATTAACTTCAAAAAATAAAGAAAAAGAAAAAATCAAAGAAGTAGTTTAAAACAAAGTAAGTTTTTTTGTTTTGGTTTTGTTTGGGGGTGGGGGCAATTTGTTTGCCTCAACTGTTATCACTGCCTTAGTCAGCTACATGTTTACCAGGCTACTGATTATTTTCAACAAATGTCCCAGGTGAAAGGTTATTCTCAATGAGCATGATCTGAGTTGAGTCAAATAAAGGCAAGTATTATTTTTTTTTATTTTTATTTTATTTTATTTTATTTTATTTAGAGACAGGGTCTTGCTCTCTCACCCAGGTTAGAGTGCAGTGATGTGACTACAGCTCACTGAAGCCTCAAACTCCTGGGCTCAAGCAGTTCTCCTGCCTCAGCCTCCTGAGTAGCTGAGACTATAGGTGTGTGCCACCACACCTAATTTTTTTAAATTTTTTGTAGGGACAGTGTCTCACCATGTTGCCCAGGCTGGTCTTGAATTCCTAGCCTCACACAATTATTCTGCCTCAGACTCCCAAAGTAATGGGATTATAGGCATAAGCCACCATGGCTGGCCAAGGCAAGTCTTGTGAATGAGAGTTCCAGGGAATTGTCAGGCTAAATAACGACAGTGCTCACAGAATGCTGTTTTGGGAATCTCCAAAAAAACAAAGTAGTTTATCTTTGTGCACTTAAATGTCATTATCATTGCCGTTGTTGTTCCTCAAGCAGAATCAACAGAGGCTGTGGAAGCAGGGTGGTGGCTCTGGAAGGAGATCAGTAAAACACCCAAACCACCCTGTGAAAGCAAAGCAATAATGCAGGTATGGAACTGCTATTTATGATGTTAAGGCCTAAGATTATATGTTATTTATACAGAGAAAAAATGCCACCAGAAATAGTTCTTTTTCACGTATGATTCAGCCTCAGAGGCAGGCTCTGGGATAAGAAAGCCAGGTAAGAATCCATTTCAGGGGCCGGGTGGAGGGGCTCACATCTATAATCCCAACACTTTGGGAGGCCAAGGTGGGTGGATCACCTGAGGTTAGGAGTGTGAGACCAGCCTGACCAAATAGTGAAACCATCTCTTCTAAAATACTAAATTAGCCAGGTATGGGGGCACATGCCTGTAATCCCAGCTACTCAGGAGTCCGAGGCAGGAGAATCATTTGAACCTGGGAGGCAGAGATTGCAGTGAACAGAGATCACACCATTGCACACTCTGGGCAACAAGAGTGAAACTCCGTCGCAAAAAAACAAAAAACAAAACAAAACAAAAAAACAAGGAATCCATTTTTTTGGATTCTCAAGTTGTATTTAACATTGGGTCAATGGAGTTCCATCTCTGCCCTTTTTAATATAATTGCTGTCAATGATTTTGATTTGTGGATGTTTTTGAATATTTCATAAAAGCTATGAAACTTTCCTCTACAAAATATGCCTATAGACAACATTTTGCATTCACTTTCATGGTGTTCGTAGTGCTGAAGGCACTTATCTTAGGGTTACTCAACCAGCTGCCTGATTTCACAGACACCACTTTCTCTGACGTTTTTCTTTTTACAGTTCACCTTTGCAGAAGTCTAATAATTAAGTTACATTCAAAGTGCTGAGGTATGAGATCTCTTCTTCAGGAACCATGTGGAAAAATCATGTGTCATTTAAAAGAGCTTCTAGAAGGATTACAGGGGTCAGCCTCTGGCTTCACCCTGGAGGTGTTCTGGCTGTAAATAGTTTAAAGGATGTCTCTTATAGGAGAAGGAAAATGCTGAATGGAAATTGAATCTGCTCTGCCTTCCACATTTTTGTCCTTCTGGTCCTAACCTGGGGCCTGCCTCTATCCAGTTCATGCTTCCAGATGTCATCATCTAGTCACAGAACATTAGGTCTGGAAGGCCCATCTGAAATTGCCTAGTCCAGTGTTTATCAAACTTCAGTGTCTGTCAGAATTGCCAAGAAAGCTTATTAAAAGGTAGATTCCCTCCCACACCTTCCCCAGTTCTGATACAGTAGGTCAGAGTGGTGCCAGATGATTCTAACAAGCTCCCAGGTGATACTTAGGTGGACCTTTTTGGAATCACACTTTTAAAAGCACAGATTTAGTCTTCTTTTATAAAGGAGGGACTGAGACTGTGTTATGCCATTCTTGCATTATTATAAAGAAATACCTGAGACTGGGTAATTTATAAAGAGGAGAGGTTTAATTGGCTCACTGTTCTGAAGGCTGTACAGGAAGCATGGTGCTGGCATCTGCTCTGCTTCTGGTGAACCCTCAGGGAGCTCACAATCCTGGCAGAAGGCAAAGGGGGAACAGGCATGTCACATGGCAAAAGCAGGAGCAAGCAAGAGAGAGAGAGGAAAAAGAGGTGCCACACACTTTCAAATGACCATATTTCATGTGAACTGAGAGAAAAAGCTCATTCATCACCAAAGGGATGGCCCAAGCCCTTCATGAGGGATCTACTCCAAAGATCCAAACACCTCCCACCAGGCCCCACCTCCAACATTGGGAATTACATTTCAACGAGAGATTTAAGTGGGGACAAACCAAACTATGTCAGAAACCTTCCCTTCTGTGATGGTTAATACTGAGTGTCAACTTGACTGGACTGAGGATGCAAAGTACTGATCCTGGTTGTGTCTGTGAGGGTGTTGCCAACAGAGATTAACATCTGAGTCAGTGGGCTGGGAAAGGTGGACCCACCCTTAATCTGGGTGGGTACCATCTAATCAGCTGCCAGTGTGGCCAGAATATAAAGTGGGCAGAAAAATGTGAAAAGGCGAGACTGGCTTAGCCTCCCAGCCTGCATCTTTCTCCTGTGCTGGATGTTTCCTGCTCTTGAACATCGGACTCCAAGTTCTTCAGCTTTGGGACTTAGACTGGCTTCCTCACTGCTCAGCTTAAATGTCTGCCTATTGTGGGACCTTGTGATTGTGTGAGTTAATAAACTCCCCTTTATACATACATATCTATCCTATTACTTCTGCCCTTACACACCCTAATACACCCTCTTTCCGCCCTCCTTCCTTGTCTGTACCCTGAAGATGGTAGCCTAAAACTGTTTTGATCAGCAGATGAGATAACGTTTGCCAACACATCAAGCTCACTGCTGCTTCAAAACCTTTGGTGTTCCCTCTGTGTAAAAAAAAATCTTCTGCCCGTATATCTATGACTTGCTCCCTCCCATCACTAGATCTTTCCTCCAATGTCGCTTCCTCAAGTTTTCCTGACCACCCTGTGTAAAGCAGACAGCCCTTCACACTACCCGCATTGTCTCCATTCTCCTACACTGTTTTCTTTTTCTTCATTTAACTTACCCCTATCTGAATTATGTATGTCTTGTATGTATTTCTTTACAAGTTTACTGTCTACGACTGTGGTTTCATTGAGACAGCTTCTAGCACTGTGTCTGGAACATACAGGGCTCACAGCGAATGTTTATTGAAAGGGTGAATGAATATACAAGTAAAAAAAGAAAGTACTTATTTTATGCTTTACACTATTCTTTAAATTCATAACCTTTTTGGGTTTTTTTGACCTTCACACACACAAAAAACATACAGTGGAAGAACATAAATATTTAAATCACAATGTTAACATTCAATTCACCTCGTTAATCAATGTGATTGGGAGTCTGTGGAAGCCAAGATGGCGGTAAATGAGATGAGCATGCATAGAGAATTATTTAATTAAGAGAGGATTAAAGGAAATGGATGTGCCATGTGATTGCTTTTATTCATTCAGTCTATATATATTTGTTAAAGGCATCCAAGGGGCTGGACTAGGGATAAAGCACAGAACAAAGCCCTCATGGGGCGCACACCCTTGCAGGAGTAAGGACCAGCACAGCTACACAATATGAATAAGTACATTATAGAGCAGATTGAAGGTGATTGGTCCTTTGGAGAAAAATTGAGAATGTTAGGGAGATGCAGAGTGTAGAGGGCTGCAATTTTAAACAGAATAGTCCAGAAAGGTGTCAATGAGAACGTAACATTTGAGCAAAGACTTGACAGTGGTGAAGCAGAGAGCCACACAGTTTTGAAGTAGGAGAGGGGACTAGACTCTGGAGGCAGGGCTCAGACACCAACCTAAATTGAGAACTAGCTCAAACAGCTGCAGAGTGAAAGAAGCTTTCCATAGGACATGCCCACCAGTGTGCCACATCAGCTTATTATTGCCATGGCAACACCTGGAAGTTACTGCCCCTTTCCATGGCAATGGCCTGACAACCCAGAAGTTACCACCTTATTTCTAGAAATGTCTGCGTAATCTTCCCTTTAATTGACGTCTAAGTAAAAGTAGATCTAAAGATGACTGCAAAACTGCCTCAGAGCTGCTCCTCTGGACACACTGCCTGGGAGTTAGCTCCGCTCCACAAGGAACGGCACCTCTGCTGTTGCCGTGCACTGTCGCTTCAATACAAGTTGCTTCAATACAATACCACCAGCTCACCACTAAATTATTTCCTGAGTGAAGCCAAAAGACCTCCTGGACTAAGCCCCAATTTGGGGGCTCACCTGCCCTGCATCAGTTTCTTGAGGAAGTGTGCTCCAGGCAGAGGACACAGCAAGTGCAAAGGCCCTGGGGCTGGCCAGTGCAAGTGAATAGGAGGAAGATTCGAAGATGAGCTCAGAGCCGGTGGGGGACTGTGAATCATGCAGGGCTCCGCAGGCCACTTCAAGAACGCTGGCTCTTCCTCTGAGTGAGCTGAACCTCGCTGGGAAGATCTGAGCAGAAAAATGACTTGATCTGACTTAGGTTTTAACAAGATCACTCTGCCTGTTGTGTTAAAAAGAGTGCTTGCCTCAGATCGAGCCATGCACTTCCTGCTCAAGGAAGCACACTCCACAGATGTTTTCAAACAAAACACCAACTGTTAATAACAACCACAAATATATTAAAATGGGCAAAGAACTTAAAGAGTTTAATTTATTCTCCAAAGAAGGTTCACAAATGGCCAATGAGAACATAAAAAGATGTTCAACTTCACTAATCATTAGGGAACTCTAAAGAAAACCACAATGAGGGCCGGGCGCGGTGGCTCAAGCCTGTAATCCCAGCACTTTGGGAGGCCGAGGCGGGTGGATCACGAGGTCAAGAGATCGAGACCATCCTGGTCAAC
>NW_016107860.1:789445-796161 GCF_001604975.1 Cebus imitator
AAAAAAAAAAAAAAAAAGAAAACCACAATGAGATACCACCTCACACCCATTACAATGGCTGTCAAAAAAAAATGGAAAATAATGGCAAGAACGTGGATAAATTAGAACCCTCATGCATTGCTGTTGGAAATGTACAGGGATGCAGGCACTATGGAAAACAGTAAGCAGGTGCTTCAAAAAGTTAAACATAGACTTATCAGAGGATCTGGCAACTGCACTTCTAGATTACATACCCCCAAAAATGGAAATCAGGGACTCAGATACTTGTATACCAATATTCATAGCAGCATTATTCACAATAGCCAAAATATAGAAACAACTCACATGTCCATCAACAGATGAATGGATAAATAAAATGTGGTATATACATACAATGGAATATTGTTTGATCTTAAAATGGAATGAATTCTGATGCATGCTACATCCTGGCAGAACCTTGGAAACATTGTGCTAAGTGGACATAAGCCAGACACAAAAGGAGAGCTACTGTATGATTCCACTTATGGGAGGTACCTAAAACAGGTAGATTACAGAGACAGAAAGAGCACAGGTTACCAGAGGCAGAGGGGAGGGGAAAAAGGGAAGTCGTTGTCCAATGAGTATAGAGTTTCAGTTTTGTAAGATGAAAATGTTCTGGAAATGGATGGTTATGATAGTAGCACAACATTCTAATTAAATTTAATGTCATTGAACTGTACACATAAAAATGTTTACAATGGTAAATTATGTATATTTTATCACAATAAAAAAGTTTTCATTTTCCTAAGTTTCTAAGTTCTGTCTCAATGTAGCCTTTCATTTAACAAATATTTATTAAGCATCAGCTATGAACCAAGCAATGTGGATAAATTTTTCCAAGTAAAAAAAGAGATGCGACCATCATTGATTGAGTGCCTACTTGGGACTTGTTGGCTATTTTCTTTTCAGATCTTTTGTCTTCCTTGGGATTTTGAGATGGTAGAAATCAAAAAAATGTGCGAAAATAACATTGAGGACTTTATAATGTGGGCTTCCAAGGGCACAGATAAAGCATTCCTGACTTTGGGAAGCAGGAAAGGTCACTTCTAACTGAGAGCTCCATCAAGTCTTCATGGAATGGCCAGCATGGGAACAGAGGCTGGGCACCAGCAGAATGTCGACAGTGCTCAGGAACAGAGGAGAGCAAACGTGGTGGGCACATGGGCTATATGAGGAGAAGGGAAACACAGGAAGCCAGGAAGTTGGCAGGATCCAGATCCTAGGGGGGTCTTAATCAGGCTAAAGGAGCCACTGAAGATGTTTAAGAGGATGCCAAGGCAAAGACATAGACACCTGCAGGTCGGGAAAGTAAGATGCTGTGGGATGAGAGAACAGCAGGAGAAAGAAGCATGGAGTCACTGCCTACGGGGAACTCTCATCTGAAATGACTTTGTGTTGATACAAAGCATTTCTTGCTAACTTCCTAGCATATGGAAAGTCTCATCTGCACACTCCAACTTCTGCCTGGGGAAGGAGAGCCAAGTGAGAATTGTTTCCATTAAGACTGTGATGAGGGGAAAATTCCTTAGGGCAGACAATTATGTCAACATATTTTTCTAATTTATATTTTTTAATGTGCAAATGTTCCTAGAGGCCTGGTGGCAGACACAACTTTTATAAATATAAAAATGTCAATCTGCACACAACTGCTAGCCTGCTGAAGACACCCACCTCCTTTCAGATTTAACCAGTCTGATTTTTTTTTAAGACAATTGTATTTGGAAATTGTAAACATGCAGCTAATGAGTCTAAGGAAAAACAGAGTTTATCCAATAACATTGCACAAGGGCATTTCCTCCAAACCTCTTTTCTTCAGCATCAATCTTTTTTCTTGAAATCAGAGCAGAAAGGACCTGTTTGCATCACCAACTATGTGGTGTGAAGAGAAAGCAAGATCACGTGCAGGCAGATACAGTGGTATGAAGCCATCAAGGGAGGCTGGAGTCTGCAGTCAGAGGGGCCAGGTACAAATCCCAGTCTCCTCCCTTCGAAGTGACATTGCCTTTGGCCAGATTACTTACACTCCTTCCCAAGAGGAAGCTCAGTGTGGTGGGAGGGTCTGGACTCTGTAAGCCAGATGTCCCAGGCTTGACTCCTCCTCTGCCAACTCCTTGCTGGTAGCCTCTCAGTAGGGTGATGAATACAATAGTACCTGCCTCATGGTATGATCATGAGGAGTAAATGAGTTAACATATGTAAAATCCCTAAGAGGGTACCTGTTATGTAAAGTGCTATGTATAAATGCTTGCTCATTTGTTATCAGTTAAAAAGAAAAACTGAATATAAGCCCTCACAAGGCATTGATGACATTTAACTGAAATGGGAGTGGAGGCACATTCTATGTGGTTTCTAAACCTAAATTCCTAGCTCTACCACTCATTAGCCATATATTGTAAGTTCCCTTATCTTCCTGTACTTCATTTTGAGTCTGAACTTCCCATAGGCCTTGGTGTGCAGTGAGTAGACAGGGAATCTCATCAGCAAAAAATGTTAGTTTCCCCTGTCCTTCTCCTTCTCATTCCAACATGTTTTTTCCTAAGAGGACAAGATCCTCTGGTCTGTTGAAGTCCATTTAGGGTATTCTCCAGATGAGTGTTGTTGCAAGCTGAATTGTGTTCCCCCAAAATTCATGTATTGAAGATGTAATTCCCAGCACCTCAAAATGTAACCATATTCACAGTAAGAGCTTTAAAACCAGTGATTAAGTTAAAATGACACAATTGCAATTGGAATAGGCCCTAATCCAATCTGACTGATGCTCTTCTTACACGAGAAGGAAATTTGTATACACAGAGAAACATCAGATGCACACATGCAGAGGAAAGACCAGGTGAGGATGCAGCAAAAAGCCGGCCATCTGGAAGCCAAGGAGAGAGGCCTCAAGAGAAACCAGCCCTGCCGGCACCTCAGTCTTGGACTTTCAGCCTCCAGAAATATAAGAAAATCCATTCTGTTGTTTTAGCCATCTATTCTATGGCATTTTGTTATGGCAGCTCTATAAAACTAATACAGGGTATAAATGTTATTCTCCTACATATTTTTAAGAAAAGAATACTTGGTTTTTCAAAGTCCAAAGAGGGTGGCAATTTATTCAGCAAGCATTTGATGGTCCCCTGAGATGGAAGAGGATCACCTGATATGGAAGCTGTTCTAGGGCTCCAAGTAACATGATGTAGCACTGTGTGTCCGCAGGGAGCTCACAGTCCAGGGGCTGACCCAGACAGTTAAAGGTGGAATTACAATTTGGGGTGATGGATGGTATAGTAGAGCCACATGAGATATGGTCTGGACTGTGTCAACACCCAAACCTCATGTTGACTTGTAATCCCCAATGCTGAAGGCGGGGTCTGTGGGAGGTGACTGGATCATGGGAGTGATTGCTCATGGTTTAACAACATACTCCTTGGTGCTGATGATTTCTTGTGAGATCTGGGTGTTTAAAAGTGTGTGGCACCCCACCCCCTCAATCCTGCTCCAGCCATGTAAGACGTGCCTGCTTCCCCTTTGTCTTCCACCATAATTGTAAGTTTCCAGAGGCCTCCCAAGAAGTGGAAGCTGCTATGCTTTCTGTACAGCCTGCAAAACTGTGAGCCCATGAAAACTCTTTTCTTTCTGAGAATTACCCAGTCTCAGGTATTTCTTTATAGCAGCACAGGAACAGACTAATACAACCCACAAGGCAAAGAACTAGCACAAAGGGGAGAGAGAACAACTCTGCCAGAGGGAGGGAAAGCCTTTTCCAGGTGAAGACCTGATGAGCTGGGCATAAAGTGTGCAGGAGTCTTCCAGGCAGGTGCAAGTACAGAAAGCATTGTAGGCAGAGGGACAACATTTAGAAAAGATTCTTGTCCTCTGGATGCTCACCATCTGCCCAGGGAGACGGGTGGGCAGGTGTTGTTGAGTATGCATACATGAAGGAATAAATACTCTCCTATGAGATTGAAGTCAGGAACATTTAACTGAGGCTGAGGAGACCAGGAAAGGTGCTACCTTAACCAAGTTTTGAAGGTTGTGTGAGTCACAGAAGGGCATTCTAGGTACAAGGAACAGCATGAAGGCTTGAGAAAGAATGGTGTGTAAAGTGGCTCAGAAATGTAGGCATGTGGAACTCAAGATAAGATAAGAAGATTTGTATTCAGCAAGGTGCTAGGTGCTTTCATGCATTATCTCATGTGATCCTTCCAACAACTCAGTGGGGTAGTTTGTCATGGTTATTGATACTGCCTAAATAGAAAAACCCTGAAATTTCAGGGGCTTAACACAATAATGAAACTGAAAAATAACCCATTAAGTTCAATGAGGGTCACACAGTCTACCTACATCAACCAGCTATGCATGCCATCCCAAACATCTCCAAGGTGGTCACGGCAAGAAAAGAGAAAGATGTTGGAAGGTCACAGTGCTCACATCAACTCCATTTCAATTGGCCAGAAATAGCACATGACCCTGACTTAACTTCAGGAAAGCCTGAGAAATCTAGGGAAGTGTGTGGGTATTTGGTGATTAACTATCACAGGTAGAAATCTTTATTATATCCTCATTCTGTTAAAGAAGTTAAATGTTTTGCCCAAAGCCACACAACTAATGAGTAGTACAGCCAAGAGTCTCATACAATTGACTCTAAAACCTACATATGAGCCAATGTACTATATTACCAGATCATACACAGCTTTGTATTATAAGAAGATTGGACATTGGGGCCAGGCACGGTGGCTCACGCCTGTAATCCTAGCACTTTGGGAGGCCGAGGCGGGTGGATCACAAGGTCAAGACATTGAGACCATCCCGGTCAACATGGTGAAACCCTGTCTCTACTAAAAATACAAAAAATTAGCTGGGCATGGTAGCGCGTGCCTGTAATTCCAGCTACTCAGGAGGCTGAGGCAGGAGAATTGCCTGAACCCAGGAGGCGGAGGTTGTGGTGAGCCGAGATCGCACCATTGTACTTCAGCCTGGGTAACAAGAGTGAAGCTCCGTCTCAAAAAAAAAAAAAAAAAAAAAAGAAGATTGGACATTATCCTATTGACAATGGGAAGCTGGAACAATCAGATTTTCCTTTTAGATAAATCACTTGGGTTGTGCTTTGAAGGATGGCTTTAAGAAAGCAAGGTTGGGGGGAAGATCATTTAGGGAGGCTATTGACATAGTTCCCATGAGGGATGATGAGGGCTTCAAGCAGTACAATCACAGGAAGAACAGAGAAGATGGACATATTGGAGAAGTTTTGGGGACATGGATAAAAGTAGCCAGACTACTGCTTTACTATGAAGATGAGGAAAGAGTACTCAAGAAAGATATCATGGTATTTGTGTGATGACTAGAAAGATGGCATCAGGCCAGGTGTGGCTGCTCACATCTGTAATCCCAGCACTTTGGGAGACTGAGGCAGGAGGATCACTTGAGCCCAACAGTTCAAGACCAACCTAGGCAACATGGTGAAACCCAGTCTCTACAAAAAAACACAAAAATTATCCAGGTGTGGTGGCATGTACCTACAGTCCCAGCTACTCGGGAGGCTGAAGTGGATCACTTGAGACCAGGAGGTGGAGGTTGCAGTGAGCCAAGATTGCTCTACTCCAGCCTGGGTGACACAGCAAGACCCTGTCTCAAAAAAAACAAAAAAAAAAATAGAAAGACGGTGTCATCAATGAAAGAAAAATACACCGTCTCTACTAAAAATACAAAAAATTAGCTGGGCATGGTGGTGCATGCCTGTAATCCCAGCTACTCAGGGCTGAGGCAGGAGAATTGCCTGAACCCAGAAGGCAGAGGTTGTGGTGAGCCGAGACTGCGCCATTGCACCCCAACCTGGGTAACAAGAGCGAAACTCCATCTCAAAAAAAAAAAAAAAATACAGAAGAAGATGTAGAGAAAATAGTGAGGAAAACAATAATTTCAGTTTTGGAATGCTGTTTGAAGAACTTGGGAGACATCAAGTGGCAAGGCATACTCAACTGCTTATATAATCCCCAGTTTGGGAAAGAAGTTGGGGCAGGGAGTTACAAATATGTAGATGTTAGTTGAGTAAGAGGAGAGTTGGAATCCTGTGGAAAACAATTATAAAAGACCAAGTTCCCAAGAAGAGATAAGAGAAAGTGATGGTGGCATCTAGTGCAGATAGGCCAGTATTAACAATATTACTTGGGTTTTGCCATTAAAAGTCATTGATGACATCCATGGAAACAGCCTCAGTGGAGTGGGAAAGAGTGGGGCAGAGATCAGCCACATTCCAGCGTTAAAACGAATGTAAAATGCTACCACTCTTAAATCTCTGAATAAGGTAGTATTATTATCTCCACTTAATAATGAAGCTGTGATATTGTAAAATACATTTAGTCTTTGTCTGGGTTTCCTGGCACGTAACTCCACTCTCTGAAGTGGTAAGAGTGCTTTTTATATGCTAATGAGATTACTGATGTCCTGCCACCCCTAGGTAGTTTCAGGATGGGGGCCAACCACCAGAAAAACCAAACCATGATTAGAGGTTTGAGACTTTCAGCCTCACCCCCCAACCTCTAAGGGAGGGGAGAGGAACTGAAGGTTAAGTTGATCACCAATGGCCAATGGTTTAATCAATTATGCCTACATAATAAAGCCTCCATAAGGCCGGGCGCGGTGGCTCAAGCCTGTAATCCCAGCACTGTGGGAGGCCGAGGCGGGTGGATCACGAGGTCAGGAGATCGAGACCATCCTGGTCA
>NW_016107860.1:796431-806474 GCF_001604975.1 Cebus imitator
AAAAAAAAAAAAAAAAGCCTCCATAAAAACCCAAAAAGACAGTTCAGATGAGCTTCCACATAGCCAAGGCTCCTGGAGGGTGGTACACCCCAAAAAAGGCATGAAAGCTCTATTGTCCTTCCTTCTCCCACACCTTGCCCTATCCATCTCTTCATCTGGCACTCATCTGTATCCCTTGTAATATCCTTTACAATGAACCTATAAAGGTAAATGTGCATATCCCTCAGTTCTGTGAGCTGCTCTAGCAAAGTAATCAAACTTGAGGAGGGGGTTGTGGAAACCCTAATTTATAGCTGGTGGGTCAGAAGCATGCGTAAAACCACCTGGAGCCTGCAGTCAGCATCAGTAGTTGGGGCAGTCTTGGGGACTGAGCCCTCGACCAGTGGAATCTGATTCTATCTCCAGGCAGATAGTGTCACATTGAGTTGATTTAGAGGACACCCAGCTAGTGTTCCCTGCAGAACTGATTGCTTGCTTAGTGTGTGGAGAGAAACCCACACATCATGATGACCTATAACTTCGGCAGCTCAGAGTGGTGACTTACAATATCAAACAGTGGCGGATAACCCAGACTCTGGAAGGCAGCCATCTGGACTGAGTTCCTTGGAATTAGACTCTGAGGCAGATATTTATATGCAGCTTTCTTGGGGAGCATTTTCAAAACCAAGCAGGGTTGGGCAGAGATAATGAAGGAGCTACAGGGGATGAATTTGATCTTGCAGAGAGCCCTTGAGTTGGAAAGGGACTTCGGGTTGCCTCGAATATAGGTAAAGGAGTTTTGACCAGGCCTTTAGTCCATACATTGACGAGATAATGGTTATGGGCTAACCCCAATAAAGCATCTAACCCTGGGCAAGGCAGTTCCCTTTGATCAAGAACAATGCCCAAAAAGGGACCCATCTGACAGCCCTCAGGAGCCAGCTCTTCCAGAGGCTGTGGGAGTGAGCACTTCAGTTCTAAACAGGAAATCTGGGTGGTGCATGAAGCATCCAGGACGCTGTCTGGTACCAAGCTCAGTTCAGCTACTTACTTGCTATGAGACCTTGGTTAGTTTCTTAATTCTTCTGTGCCTCAATTTCCTTAATCTTAAAGTGGGAATAATAATGGATTTACCTCATAGAATTGTTGTGAGAATTCGATGAATTAAAACTGCTAGAAACACACCTGACAGAGAGTTAACACTGCATAAGAATAGAAGGTCAAAACCTCACAAGAACCCAGGTCTTCTGATTTCCAGTCCTGTGCCATTTCTTCAAGCCATTCATTTCATCAAGGCTCCTCCATTCTCATTCTGTTTGCAGTGTATGGAGGACATGAACATTGTGTGCTGCATTGTGCTACCCATAACTATTTTGCACCTTTACAAAAGTAGGAATTAAGTTAGTATGACCAAAACAAGGGTATTTAACAAAACGACCTGGAAATTCCAGTGGCTTGCAGCAATCTAGTACTCACTCATATACTCACCTGTGGGTTTGGCCAGTCTGGGCTAGGCTTGGCTGGGCCTGACTCCTAGCTGCATGGCTGGGTCCAGGCTTTTCCACATGTCTCCTCTTTTTCTTAGGTTAGCAGTACTCACAGCATATTCTGTTCATAGTGAAAGACAGGAGCTCAAGAGACCACACCTAAATATGCAAGCACATTCCAAGCCTCTGCTCACATCTGTGATCATCCCATTAGCTAAAGCAATCCAGGTGGCTAAGCCCAAATTCAAGCACATGCACCAAGGGGAGAAGATACCCATAGAAGTTGAGGCAAGAGAAGGATTGGATATTTGCTGAACGATAATCTTCCACACAGCCTGATGAGCAAAGATTTTGTACTAGAAAAGAAGATACTCATGACCAGAATCTTAAGGAAAAGAAGAAGCTGCAGCTGAAAGCCTTTACTAAATACTTATTACTAGTATATCTAGGCAGATCCTTCTAGCCTCTCTCTGACTCAGTCTACTCATTTGCAAAACAATTATAATTATATACCCCCTTCGATTTAATTCATAGAAATGGGATATAATCATTCTCATCCATGTATTATAGTTTTTTGTGGAATACTGCAACAACTCTTTGTAATAAGTTGGCATTCTCTGCTATCTAGCATGCTTAAATTCTTTGTTGAGCATTCCAGCATGAGACTGATCCCCCAGAACTGTCAAAAAAAAGACATGAGAATTGCAGAAGTACTTCAGTAGATAGGAGTGGCTGGAATCTAAAGTGCTACAATTTCTTAAGAATTGGGTCTTCATCTCATACACTTCTATCTACCTGACAGCACCTGAGTATACATATAAGCCCTCCGTAAAATCTAGCTGAATTTGTTTTCAAGGTCAGTTATATAGAGAATGGTGCCAACATTGCTGAGACAGTGTTCAGCCAATGGTCTCTGCTAAAAGCCCAATGCAAGCCTCTTTGCTTATTGTAGTTACTAAATATCCAGCTCAGTACTTTTACTCCTTAATTTCAAAAGTTTCTATTTGGGTACTATCTAGCAGCAGCAAATTTCTTTAAAATAAAACAAATGAATGATGGCTCAGCAAACTGTAGCTCCTGGTCAAAAAAAAATTATATTTCTAATTCATTTAGTTACAGTGAGACAGATGCCAAACTTTTATGGCTTCTTAGTCTAATCAAATTTGTGTACACAAATGAGATCCTCCTTTCTCTACTTGCCTGGAACAAGACATAATCTTTATTCCAATAAAGGCTTTATTGCTACAAGCATCACCTAGTTCTTAAAGACACTCTGAAATCATTTTGATCTCCGGAACTTTTTCATACCTCTTCCAGATTGATCTTATAAAAGTACCATAGAACTTCTAGCAAAAAACAATAGGAGAAAATCTTAGTGGTTTAGTGACTAATTGCTAAGGCTGCTAGAATGAAGTACCACAAACTGAAGAACTTAAACAACAGAAATGTATTGTCTCACAGTTCTGGGGGCTGGAAGTCCAAGATCAAAGTGTCAGCAGGGCTGTTCCCTCTGAGCGCTGTGAAAGAGAATCTGTTCCAGGCTTCTCTCCTCCTCTAGCACTCTCCTTGCACTTTTGACATTCCTCAGCTTGTAAATGTATCATCCCAACTCTGCTTTTATGTTCACATGGCATTCTCCCTGTGTGTGTATCTGTCCTCAGATATACCCTTTACATAAGGATACCAGTCCTATTTGATTAGTAACCACCCCCAGTGACCTCATTTTAACTTGATCATCTCTGTGAATACCCTATTTCCAAATAAGGTCACATTCTAAGGTAGGGCTTACCTTATCTTAGGGTTTATTGGGGGTTAGGGCTTCAACATATTAATTGGGGGGCAGGGGAAATACAATTCAACCCATAACACAGTGACTTTGTGTTAGGCAAAGATTTTTCCCACACTATAAAAACACAAACTACAAAAGAAGAAAATTGTTAAACTGATCATTATCAAAATTAAACACTACTGCTAATTGAAAAGCACTCTTAAGAAAATGAAAATAAACAAATCAGCCACAGACTAGGTAAAAATATTTCCAAACACACAAAAAGAACTTGTATCTAGAATATGTTTTTAAAACTCTTACCCAATAATAATGACTCAATAAGAAAAATACAACTCATATTAAGACAAACAACCTAGTGAAAAATGGGCAAAAGATCCGGACACCTCATCAGAGAAGATATACAAATGGCCAACAAGCATGTGAAAAGATGCTCAAAACCATTACTGATCAGGGAAGTGCAAACTGAAACTGTAAAGTACCTCTACATACCAATACAATACAAAATCAAAATGATTGACAACATCAAGTGTTGGCAAGGATATGGAGCAACTAAACCTCATACAGGCACTTTGGAAAACAGTATGTCAGTTTCTAGTAGAAGTAATAATGGATCTACCATACAACACACAAATCCAAATCCTAGATATTTACACAGGGGAAACAAATACCGATGTGTACACAGAGGCCTCTACATGAATGTTAACAGCAGCCATATTGAGTAGTCCAAAACTGGAAACAACCCAAATACCCGACTGGAGAATGGATGAACAAATAATGCCATAAATGTGCAATGGAATATTACTCAGCAATAAAAATAATGAATTACCAATACATGTCTGCAAAAGTATACATATTGCACATTCCATCTATATACCATTCTAGAAAAGACAGTGCTGTAAGGATAGAAGCTAGACCCGTGGTTGCAGGAGCTGGTAGTAGTGAAAGGGAATGACTGAAAAGGAGTTTAGAGGAACTCTTTGGGGTTATGGACATTTCTGCATCTTGAGTGTGATGATGGTTAGATGACAATTCATTTGCCAAAACTCACTGAACTATATACTTAAAAAGGAGAATTCATTTTAAGTAAATTATTCTGTAATATTTTTATAGTGCTACAGTATCCTTCACTCTCTCTAGTATCTACAAGGATTTCTGGAGTAGCCCAGCCTCATGTGCTAAGCACTGTGAAAATTCCCCAGCACAAAGTCTTTAATGGCAAGGATGTAGTTTGCTCCTATCAGCTCATTCCTAGAACCAGCTTCCAGAGAAGAACATAATATATACTTGTTGGATTTATTATTCTACATCCAATCATTCTACAGAATAAGATAAAAATGACAAACATATAGGTACATGTTCCCAACCCTTCTCCTAGCCAGACAAATCAAATTCTGATTCTGCAAACTGTTTAGTTCCTTCCCCTCTTCTCCTTCTGAGTAAGACTAAGGTTCTTGGGAGGCAGAATTAGGAAAGGCGCTGAGGGATGAATGGCCTATTCTTGTGAAACTGGCAGCAAGGATAGAGGGGGCTTCTTTTCCCAGGAGGCGTCGAGTGAAAGAGGATCCCATACCTGCGGACTATGGAGAGTCCAGGGCAGAGCTGGAAGAAGTTGGTTAGAGCTGGGTGAGGAGTGGGTTGGAGAGAGATCAGGGGCGGGCCAGGGAGAGTGAGAGAGGGTCCTTCTGTGGAAGGAGAGTGACAGGCCTCAGGAGTTGCCAGATGCTACAGAATATGAGAAAAAAGGAGATCTTAGTAAAACCTGTCTTTGAGTTCTGCATTTGATTTGTGTATGATGTGAATTCCTGTTTGTACTGTTCTTTGAATATGGCCCCACTGCTGAATGAACCATAGGAGTCTTGACTTCAAGATGATCGTAAGTGCAACAAACACATATTAAACAATTTCTGGGGCTCCTACATCTTACTGGCCACACAGGGGAAACAAAATATGTAAAAGACAATATTAGAGACACTTGATTAGGTAGGAGATGAAACATAATAACATTTCTAAAGTCATTAATTCCTTTTAAAATCTTAGTATGTGTATTAGTCCGTTCTTGCTTTGCTATAAAGAAATACCTGAGTTGGGGTAATTTACAAAGAAAAGAGATTTAATTGGATCACAGTTCTGCAGGATGCATAGGAAGCACGATGCCAGCATCTGCTCAGCTTCTGGGAGGCCTCAGGAAGCTTTTACTCATGGCAGAAGACAATGCAGAAGCAGGCACATCACATAGCAAGACTGGGAGCAAGAAAGAGAGAGTCGGGGTGGGGTGCCATATGCTTTTACATGCCCAGATGTTATAAAAACTCACTACCACAAGGACAGCACCAAGCCATGAGGGATCTGCCCCCATGACCCAAACACCTCCCCACCAGGCCCCGGCTTCAGCATTGGGGGTTACATTTCAACATGAGATTGGGGTGGGGACAAATATCCAGTATATTGGTGTACTTGATACATTATGATTGCATTAAATCCTCTTAGCAACTCTAGAGTAGACAAGACAGGCCACTTTGTTTTTAACTAAATAATCTGACAGCGGCTGACATTCAGCTCAGCAGCAAGAGTCTGAATCTGAATTTAAGTCTTAAGAACTCCAAAGTTGGTTCTTTGTTCCCTCTGCAACTTCCTCTCTCGGGCATGGAAAGAACATATGCAAGACAGAGATCCAGAAGTGGAGGTTCAGTTTCTGATGTATAAAATGGCTTTTCAGGATTACAAGACACATGCCCAGTTACTTTCAGTGCAAGGATATCTCACAAATATTCAAGAGCATATTAAGTCTTAAGTCATCCATCTCCCTTCTGGCTAGACAGTCACTGATATGGTGTGTCCCCGCCAAATCTCAACTTGAATTATGTCTCCCGGAATTCCCATGTGTTGTGGGAGGGACCCAGGGAGAGGTCATTGAATCACAGAGGCTGGTCTTTCCCGTGCTGTTCTCATAATAAGGAGTAAGTGTCATGAGATCTGATGGTTTTGTCAAGTGTTTCCACTTTTGCTTCTCTCTCATTTTCTCTTGCCACCACCATGTAAGAAGTGCCTTTTGCCTCCTGCCATGATTCTGAAGCCTCCCCAGCCATGTGGAACTGTAAGTCAAATAAACGTCTTTTCCTTCCCAGTCTTGGGTATGTCTTTATCAGCAGCATGAAAATGGACTAATATAGTCACTCTTGATCTCAAAGACTTGACTACACCTCAGAGCTCATGGAACATCAGCACATATCTCAGAAAATATTGGAGTGTAACTTCCATTTATGTGTATCTCTCAAAATCCATATTTATTATTAAGAAGGAAGAACAAATTGATCAATTTGTCACTATCCCATGTGGAGTTCCTATGCAGGGCAGCTTTGCCCAATATCCTACAAAGACATCCGGCTTCCCTGGCTTTTTTAGAAGAAGGTTGTAGGCATGACAGGCAGCATGAGTGTGGAAGGGCTGTGACTTTCAACGTGGATGATACAAGTAACCCTGCCATTGTGCTACGTTTCCTGAAATAACAAATATGCCGTCTTGTTATTTCCTTTGGCACAATGTAAACCTACTACATCATGTGCTCTCACATTTTTGTCTTAAATCCTTTTAAGCACCATTGGATTTTTAGAGCACTTATTTTTAATTCCCCTCACTCACTCACTGTTGTTTACTTCATCCTCTCAGCTTTGAGAGTATGTTGACTTAAATTCAGTAAGGGAAGAAAGACATTCATGCTGTTATTTTTTAAATAACACTGAATCCCTTTCAAAGGCAGCATTCATGTGCAGGTATCACTTATCATTAAGGGATTATAAAGGTTCTGAAAGAAATACTTTAAAAATTGACAAAAATTACTTGTGGGTTATATTATTTACTATATTTTAAAGTTTCATGATTTTTCATGAAACTATCTGATTTGTAACTCAAAGGTTGAGTGTTATCAAGATTTTAAAATACACAACCTTTAATATAGTACAGACAAATGAAAAGTCATGCCTGCTGTATTCACAGTAATTTAATATCATTCAATTCTATAACACCATCATAAAGAAGGATTAACAGTTCAACAGCTGCACTGTAAATATAGCAATTATTGTTGTTGGAATTCAGGGTTCTATAAACTACCCCCTCACATTTAACTACATCAAAGCAAACAGAGAGCAGTTGTTGATTCAGTATAGGATTAGGAAAGGATTGTTGCCATTACATCACTTAGATCACAGATCTTAATCCCCATAATAAAGTCAACCATCGCAGTGTTTGCAAAAGAAGAATGAGATCATAGGACCGACCTTTTTACCTAAGATGAAAGAACCCATCTGGAGAGATCACATTACAGCAGCAGTCCTTGTCACTGTCATATCCCATCTCAGCATTTCATGGTAGGCATTCCCATCGACTTTATCAGGGGCTTCTAGGACTAGATTTAAGGGCTGAAAATTAGTAGGCAACTGTTTACATTATGATTTGGAGGATTTTGGAAAGGATTTCCTTCACCAAACATATCTCCTCTATGGCCTATTAGGATATTTGAAATCTAGGTATTCTAGACTTTCTGACATTTCTATCGCTGAACAAGCTAGTTGGTTCTTTTTCCAAAGCACAAGGCTTGCAGAGCTGGCCCCTGACATGTGATGTAGCCCCTAATCCAGTCATATATGCCTTTTCTTTTTTGCTACACAAGGTGACATACTTAGAGAAAAAAGGCAAAGGAGCAGAAAAAAAAATTGAATAATGACTGAAAATTTACCATATTTGATGAAAAACATTAATCTACACATCCAAGAAGCTCAACATCCAAGAAGCTCAACAATCTCTAAGTAGGATAAACTCAAACAGACCCATACCTAGGCACATCAAAATCAAACTGCCTAAAGATAAAGAGAAAATTTTATAACAGGAGAAAAACAATTCTTCATCAAGACCCACAATAAGATTAAAAGGCTTTTTTCCCAAGATGGTGGATTACACACTTTTAGCATGCCTCAGCCACTTGGAAATAGCAAGATAGTGCATAAAGATCAACTCTGTGAGCATTAATTCAGGAAAGAAAATAGGAATCCACCAGAATCATGAAAAACACCTCAGATCCCAGAGAGGAAAATGTAAGCAAACAGACCCTGTGACAGCATCTGGCTGATAAAATTGAGTGAAACCCCAGTATGTGAGAGAGGCAGAGAGCCTCCCTCTGTTCCTCACCTTTCCACTGGGGATTTGAGCAGCCCAGGCCAAGGGAGAGCACCTTGTTTATCCTGAGCCTTATAGCCAACCTGGGGAGAAGCGTGGAGATGCTATGAGAAAAAGACTCTAGGGAACACTGCAGGCGTTTTCCCAGACCTGGGACCAAGAGCAGGATGAGTTTTTAACCCAGGGACATAAAGTCAGCCATTCTTTAGCAACCTGGCGGTGTAACCATGTAGGCATTTGGGTCTTAGGCCAGAGGCTGGAGTGCCTGCTCTAGAGTAGGGGAGGGGTCTCCAGAGCCAGAACTGTGAAAAGTACCTCAGCAGTAGGCACTGGAATTGTGCTCTTCCCCACTGCAAGACTAGGGTGGGATGGGAGCTGCTACCACTGCAGTTTCTCCTGAGCAGCAAGACTTGCAGCCCAGGCTAGCTTGGTGACTTGGAACCAGTCTGTGCATACCATTTCTGGGTGCCACATCCTGCTCCCATGAGATCATGGTGCAGTAGGGCCCTCTCCACTCTACCCACAGGCAATCCAGGACTTTGAAACACCTGGTTGCCTGGACCAGCAGCCTGAGCTGTCCCACCCTTCATAGACATAGATCAAGATACAGTGGGGCCCTTTCTGCTTCATGCCCAGGCAGATCTCCAGGCATTTGGAGGACCCATTTGCCTGGTACAGCAGCTTGAGCCACCCCATCCTTCCTGGGCATAGATTGTGGTGGAACAGGGCTCTCTCTGTTCCATAATAGACAGATCTCCCAGTATTTAAAGTACCTGCTCACCTGGATTGGCATTCTGACCTATGTCACCCTTCCTATATAGAGATCCTAGTGAAACAGGGACCTCTTCACTCCATACCCAGACAGATCTCCAGGCACCTGGAGTGCCCACTCTCCTATCCAGGAGAGTTTAGGCCATCCCCCATCCCTGTGCATTGAACTTGGAGCTGAAGAGGTTTCCCAGCTCCATGTCTAGGTGTACCTCTAGGTATTTGATGGCTCCCCACTGGATTCTCCCTCAGCATTTGTGATTGTGCCTGGGGTCTGTAGGGAGACCCGCCTGGTCCAGCTCCATCCATCATGGACGCCACTCACCAGGGGCTGAACAGGGAGCTCAGACCACTGTGTACTCCATGGATCAGTCCATTTGCCTGAGGCAACAGAGAGCTTCCTCCAGTAAACAAGAATCAAGTATATGCCCAAAATGGCTGCATTCAGCTCTTACCTGTAAGTGCCGTCTACAGGCTTATAGTTTGAACTGCACAGTCCAATGTAAAATTTGCCATCAGAACTGCATACAGCTATAGAAACAATGCCATACAACCCTACCCAACATTATCTACAGTTATACCTGCTGGAGAGAGGGTAAAAAGAGAAAGAAAAAATAATAATATTATAGGGAAAGAAATAAAAAGTTATACTTGCTAGAAAGTAACTACAAACATTATAAGCACCAGCATCGCAGATGAGAAGGAACCGGGGCAAGAATTCTGGTACTACGAAAAACTTGAATGTAGTGATACCATCCAAGGATTGCACTAGCACCCCAGCAATGATCTCTAACCAAAATTGAACCTAAGAAATGACAGATAAAGAATTCAAAGCACAGACTGGGAGAAAA
>NW_016107860.1:808365-881220 GCF_001604975.1 Cebus imitator
AAGAAGGAAGAGAAGAAAAAGGGGAAGAGGAAGAGGAGGAGGAGGAGGAGGGGGAAGGGGGAAAGAAAAGGAGGAGGAGGGGGGGATTATATTGTAATAAGCAGCCACTAGAACAAAAACAAAAGAGAGACCACAGAGAAGAAACTTTTCAAATGTTACACATGTAATACTACAGAACTACAATTACTCACACCAATGAATGTACTTTTTTTACCTAGTAAAAGACATTTTCAGATTAAGTCACAAATATATGTCACAAATCCAATTCCTATGCTATTCACAAGTCACCCTGATGTACTGCGCACTTAAAAATTTGTTAAGGGTTGATCTCATCATGTTAAGCATTCATACAAAATCCACTAAAAAGAAGAGGCACAAGGAACTTTGAGGTGATAGAAATGTCTATTACCTTGATTGCGGTGGTGGTTTCATGGGTGTATGCACATGTCCAAACTCATCAAATTGTATTTAAATATGTACAGCTTTTTGTATACCATTTATATCACAATAAAGCTGTTTTTTAAAGTCACATCTTGAAAGCAAAATTATTCAAAAAAGTTAAAAAGATGGGCAAAAACCTATGAGAAAAGTACAAAACAAAAAGAAAGTGGTGTTTGTAATACAGAATGAGAGAAGGCAGAATTCAGGCTAAAAAGCAATAGTAAATATAGAAAGGCACTTTACAATGCTAATGGATACAAACCAAAACAAAGACACAACAGTGATAAATATCTCTATACTAAACAATGTGGCAGCAATGTTGATGAAACAGAAATCACAGGAGACACAAGGAGAAACAGATGGAAATAGCAGTAGGAGATTTTTATTTCATTTCTCTCAGTCCAACTCAGACCAAATGGGCAAAAATAAGAACACATATAAAAAGACAAACAATATAATAAATCAGGTATATTTTTGCTTCTAGACATGATGGAATTCATAGCAGCAAACTGCTCTCACTGAGAACAATAACAAAATCTTGATAATTTTTTTAAAATCATATTTTGTAATGTACCAGAGAGCTGCAAAAGTAAATGGTTCTAGAGGGACTAAAATTCCAGAGACGAAGAGAGTAAACTTTTTATAAATGAGTTGAGCATTTGCAGCTGCCTTCTCCAGGAGATATTTCCTAATTCTGGGCACTGGCTAGAGTCAGAAGATCTGGTCTTGGTCTGGACAGAGGGTCTCTGCTGGACAGACAGAAAAACTAACACAGCTTTGGGCGGTCATTTAAAACTTGGTTTGACAAAATTGGAAACCTGAGAGCTGGTCTCCCTTCTCAAGGGATTCAGCTAATTCCAAAGATGTACATAGTGGGAGATTAAAGCTGAAAACCTCTGAAAGACAGGACAGAAACTCCCACAGTCCATTGGTGCTGAGACGACAAAGACTCACCTGTCTCTTAACTAAAAGCACTGAAGGGACACACACTAGGTACTGGAGCACACACAGGATGAGCCGTGAAATCTTTCCAAAACTGTCCTTTAACCTCAACTCAGCTCAGTCTCGGACTGGATTAAAATGAGTTCCCCCTTTCTTCTACTCTCATTTCTTAGCAAAGAAAAACTTGAACTTTCTCTGTTGAATGGCATTGTCAACAGGAGCCTCTATAACTTTTTATGTGTGTGTGTGCAATTTCCAGTATTGAATGAAAAATTACTAGCATGCAAAGATAAAAACTGTGTGACTAGTAACCAAGAGAAACAAACAGACCAAAGGGGCTTGTTAAAATTAGCCGGTCACAGTGGTGCGTGCTTGTAATCCCAGCTACATGGGAGGCTGAGGAGGAAGGATTACTTGAGCCTAGGTATTCGAGGTGGCAGTGAGCCATTATCGTGTCACTGTACTCCAGCCTGAGGGACAGAATAAGACCCCATCTCAAAAAAGGGAAAGGGGTCTTATTAAGGAGGAGATCTATGCAGTTTTCTCTAAATACATCCTGGAAATAGGGGCAGAAGATGAAGACAAGCATTTGGTACTTGAAAGAGCTCCCTAATCCCCACCACCAGCTCCCATCCCATCCTGCACCACCCTGAGCTACCAGGAGTGCTGGCTACTTGTAGCTTCCCACCTCCCAGGGACAAGACCCACTTTGCCCTTCTAAATTGCTTTCCCTCATAGCCTGGCAGAAGGGAAAAAATTCATATTCATAGTAGGAAGTGATAGACGTTTAGTAGTGAAAAAGAAGCCTAGTCCAAAATCCCATTAATGGTCATCCCCACCCCAGTCAGCAGTTTCCCAAGCAACTAGTTTCAAAGTTTTTAACTTTCCTTTATCCATTGAGGAGACATCTAAGTGCCCTGTTTGTCAACTCACTCTTCATTGTGGTTTTCTGAAAATGTTATAGCATGGCCTGAGGCACAGCTGCACTATTTTCCAAGAACAAAGCTCCCTTTGAAGAATAGAGAATTTTATAAATATAAAATAACATAACTTGGGTTAAAAAATTAAGCAAAATAATTTTTGCATAACCTCCCTCTTTTTCTTCTCTCCCTGCTTTTTTCTTCAACTTTTAAGTTCAAGAGTACATGTGCCAGGTGTGCAAGTTTGTTACACGGATAAATGAGTGCCATGGGGGTTTGCTGCACAGATCATCCCATCACTTAGGCATTAAGCCCAGCATCCATTAGCTATACTTCCTGATGCTCTCTCCCGCCCCTCCCTCCGACAGGCCCCAGTGTGTGTTGTTCCCACCCATGTGTCCATGTGTTCTCTTCATTCAACTCCCACTTATAAGTGATAACATGCAGTGTTTAGTTTTCTGTTCCTGCATTAAGTTTGCTGAGGATAATGGCTTCTAACTCCACCCATGTCCCTGCAAAGGACATGATCTTATTCCTTTTAATGGCTGCATAGTATTTCATAGTATATATGTACCACATTTTCTTTATCCAATCTATCACTGATGGGCATTTGGGTTGATTCCATGTCTTTGCTGCTGTGAATAATGCTGCAATGAACATATGCATGCGTCTTTATAATAGAATGATTTATATTCCTTTGGGTTTATACCTAGTAATGGGATTGCTGGGTTGATCCCACTGGTATTTCTGTCTTTAGGTCTTTGAGGAATTGCCACTTTGTCTTCCACAATGGCTGAACTAATTTACGCTCCCTCCACAGTGTAAAAGCATTCCTTTTTCTCCGCAACTTTGCCAGCATCTGTTATTTCTTGACATTTTAATAATAGCCATTCTGACTGGCATGCTCTCTTCCTGCTTTTAATGCTAAATTACAAGGTCAAAAAGAAAAAAAAAACTAAGAATAAAGACAATTTTCCTTTTATACAATGTCACACTCACGATTAGAGGGTGTAACTCACCAAGGCAGCCAGGTCTTCCTCTACAAATCCCTGTTCCACAAAGAAACTTGTACCCAGTCAGTGTCAAAACACAGAAACTCAGATTTCCTCAAGTTCTGCTGTCTGAAAAATTACATGTTTTCTGCTGAACATCTAATACTTAATTAGTAATATCTAATACTGAAAATAATATTCTATAAACCAGAGAGTCATTTTGTTATTGGCTAATGTTCTGAAGGAAGAACGTGAAACTTCCTTCACATTCGTGAAGGTGGCACCATGACACTTTAATTTCTTAAACCAAAAATATCATCACTTACCTTTTCCTCTTTGGTTCTGATTTTCACAAAAATCAAAATATAGAAACTGGCAGTTTTCCAAGAGTCTCAAGTCACAAAGTCCATCTGAAATTTTGGAAACAAAAATAAAGAGAAGCAAATGATTGGTATTCTCAAGTTGTTTGTTTTTTTTTTTAATCTCTCTCAGGTTGATAGCAGCCTTTAGCTTCCAAAGCTATTTACCCCCTAATACTTTCTTATGCCTAAAATATTTAAACTAAAAAAATTCAAGTCACCCTGCAGCAGTTCTCCTAGCGTGCTCATTATGAACAAACTTCTTCCATGCCTTTTCTCTCCACCGCATTTCGAGTTCATGGAGTAAGGTGCGCTAACAAGTGGGTGATCAAGTCAACTTCATTTTCTGCCCTTCAGGGCTGTAAGGATGATCTCCTATTGGCTATGTTCTATAGTTACTGAGAAAAGTGACAGATAAGTCAGAAAATAACAAGTACTGACTACAAGTGCTCACAACAAGTTCCACCTACTGTGTGTTCAGCACAAAGCAGAGCACTGGGGCAAGGGTCGGGCGTAGAGAAGAATATGGCATCTCTGGCATCCGTCCCTTCACAGTCACCACCACCCCTACCTTTCAAAATGCACATACCCACAAAGCCTCTGGAACCATGCAGGTTAGGAGAGTTTTTCAGTGGAAGGATTTGACTTTGTTCCCAGCTTTCCCAATGATGACTACATGACTTACACCATTATCCACTCTGTTTCCACATCTGCTCTTCTCCCTCTATCTGTTCCTTCTTTTATATGAGATAGTCAGAACACTCAGGGTGAACCAGATTAAGAATTATTCCATCTCTAAAACTCTAGTAGATATTTGATTATAAACTACATTTTCAGATAGGAGTAGAGGGAAATAAAGAAGAATCAAAAGAAAAATTAGAAAATGGAAGATAAATGAGAATAATAAAGCAGCACGAATGCTTGTTAAAAATAGTATCAATTATCTTTAAAAGCCATGGTGGCTCATAAATGCTCTTTTTAAAGGCAAAAAACAATATACCAAGAGTTTAAAATTTCCGAATGTTTTACAGAGTATCAAGAAATGTGTATGGGCAAAAATGCTTTTTGAAATACTGGAGACAAGAATTAATCTGCCCAGAATTAGTAACAGAGAATGAAGGTGGCTCCCGGGTAAAGACAAACAGCCTAAGCCCCCTCTCCTGTTTGCCCTGTGTGCACGGCAGAGGCAGAAGCTGGCCACAGCCCTGCTCACTGTCATATTCTTCTGTGGTGACTTTCAGACGTTCTTTCTTCTCTATTTCTGATGACTTCTGTACGTTTCTACAGCTCTCAAAAGAGGGAATTATGCAAAGGCAATTCACTCTGTTTTTAAGACATTCTCTTTCTCTCATATACATATGTTTAAACTCTACCTACTTAAATTTTGCTTTAAAAAGGCCATAAATTAATATCCTCAAGGACCACATTTATAATCATATAGAGAGTATGCAGTGGAAAACATATTCACCATAAAGAAATGCACTTTGCAGCATTTAAAAAGCATGTTTCTTTAATTAAGGTATACTGTTAATAATGGTATAGTACAACTGGACCATATTGATTTCATTCCCTTGCAAAATCTCTTAGAGGGTCTGTCAAACCTGATGACAGCACAACCCAATACTCTAATACTGGTTCTCTACATGGCAGAATAAAATGAACGGTATCACCATTGCCAAGCCACAGCTCAACAGAAGATCTGAGGAACCAAAAGCAATTCTGTTCTTGTCTTTAAAGCCCACCGTGAATGCTAAACCCAGATGTCTCTGAAAAGCAGAATTCTAAGTTGAATATAAACATGAAATGGTGAAAATCGAACCTAAGGGCAGAAGGCATGCCAGGCTTATGAATACTCTCAAATGATTCTGAGAAAGCTTTGCAGCAGTGCAAATTTATCATGCACTTTAAACTGATCTATTGAACTGTCTCAGTTGTGTGGCTTAGTAGAGCTGACCCACTGAGTAACAGACACATCTGTTACTACAAATGAGCATATTAACAAGTATAACTCAAGATAATGCCTGAATATGTGAGAAACTAATTCAGCCACAGCTGCAAATGGGATTTTATGGCCATATAAATATAACCTATAAAATAGATCATGCCTTTTCATTTGTATAAAGTTTTACATATTATAAAATAAAGCTGACTAAAAATAAAAATGATAATCCCTGAGAACAAAGCATAACATCTGTAAACAGACGCTAACTGAATCTAAGCTACAGATTGTCATATCTGTTTTTAAATGTAGCTTAGTTTGAAAGTAGACAACTGAGACCACTGTAGGAAAATCGAGACCATTTTAAGAAAACTCAGTTATCATATTCACTTTTGAATTTCACCCTATCATCGAATTTTGGGGTGATGGGGTCTTGGAGATGGCCCAGTTCTGCTTCAGATGATATGTCTGCATTGCCTCTCCAGAGTTCTTGTATGGACAATGTCTGCTTGTTCTCCTAGCAGTTCAGTGTGTCTTGCCTTTATTTATACTACAAAGCATAGAAGAGCATATGGGACCCTAGGTTAGAAGAAAGACACTATTTCAGATTACACAAACACTCCATTCTGTAGCCCCCAGATAAACAGAAGTAAAGACTTCTGCCTCACTTGTCAAAATGAGAAATCAGTGTTTTCACACTCATGCTGGAAACCATGTTTATCCTTTGTTTTCTGTTTCATTTCTATTTTTAATGACCTTTCCCTCACTTGCTTCTTAATTATGTCTTTCCCCTGATATTTCTCACAGATTCTTACATTTTCACAAGTTACTAGAGTAAATATTGGAGGTTTCTGAGCTTTGTGTGATATTGTACCCCAAATCACAGCTTTTAAAAATGTTATACGTATCATTAAGCAGGCTACTTCCAAGGATAAATAGCAACAAGAGAAAGAAATAACAAGTCAACTTTTATTTGCCAACAGACTTCTCCCTTAGAAAAGTGAAGAGGCTTCCCTGAAATTAGAAAGCTGTTTTTCATGAGCTGATTGAACCATCTGACTCTGAGATGATTTCTATACCCACAAGATGTATTATTTTAGCAGACTGTAAAATCTATCTTCTCAGGATCCTCAGGAAAATGCTATCTCTGTCAAGGCACAATGGCTTGCACCTGTAATCCCAGCACTTTCCGAGGCTGAGGCAGGAAGATCACTCAAGTTCAGGTGTTCGAGACAAGCCTGGCCAACATGGCGAAACCCTGTCTCTACTTAAAAACTAAAATTAGCTGGGCATGGTGGTGTGAGCCTGTAATCCCAGTTACTCAGGAGGCTAAGGCAAAAGAATAGCTTGCACCCAGGAGGCGGAGGTTGCAGTGAGCCAAGATCACACACTGCACTCTAGCCTGGGTGACAGAGCTAGACTCTGCAAAAAAAAAAAAAAAAAAGAGAGAGAGAGAAAAAAAAAAAGGATGATGCTATCTCTCATCAGGAGGTGGTCTGTGTCCCCTCCTTTTGAATTTGGGATGGCCTTGTGACTCACCTTGGCCAACAGGATGCAGAAGTGGCATTCTGTGACTGTTGAGGCTGGACTGTGGAAAAGCCCTACAAGCATCCATGTCTGCTTTCTGGGAACGCGGTCATTGCTTCCTTGAGGATGGATGTTCAAATAGAGAACCCAGTATGCAAGCTAAGCCCAGTCCTCCATCAACTTGCCAATTGACTGCAGCCACATAAGTGACCACAGGCAAGCCCAGCAGCAGTATCCAACCAACCCACAAAACCCTAAGGAATAATTAATCATTGTTGTTTTAAGCCATAAATTTTGGAGTGGTTATGCAACAAAGGCTGAGACAGGGGTGGAGAGCTATTATACCAAACAAAAAACAAATATGTGGTATCAGGTAACTACTGGAAACTGCAGAGAAGATGACTCATGTTCTGTAGGAGGGGAAAAATTGGTAAAACTGTTGCCCATAGTAACTCAGAAGGTTAAGAAATCCACCTAATAAACTTGTGAGTCTGGCAAAGGAGATTTAAAAGCAAAATTTGAGAGAATCGGTTGGCTTTTTTTTTTTTTAAGCTGTGTATGATGTAGCATGGAAAGAAAAACATAAACAAAATAACTGTTTAGTTTGCAAGTCAAATTTAGAAAAAATATAGAAGAGTTAGCGTGTTCCAGATCAGGAAAGAAAACTGCTTAGTATTTCTAATATCTCCAATCAGTAAAACAACATCAAAATAAGAGATAACCTTAGTGTTGAATCAAAGGCTGGCAGTAAGATCTTTTGTTAAGACATCAGAAAGATTTAAGGGAGCACTAGCAGACATTTCTCAGAAAGGTAAAAGGATTTCTAAGAACCTTACAACATTGTCTCACCTGTGGGATAAATTAGAGAGGTTTGTCTCAAAAAGAATTATGGCTTTAGGGTATGGAGTGAACCCCAATAAGACACAACAAACCCACAAAGTTTCTGAGAGGATTATATTGGTGAGAGCACCACTGGATTGAATTAGAAGGGACAAAGACCATTCACAATAAAGAGAGTTTGGGGCTAAATTTTTTATAGTTGGTTTTAAACAGGCAGAGACAGCTACTCAGCTACAAAGATGGGCCATTTCTAATGAAAAGAAAAAACATCTCAGAAGGCAGAACCCAAACATCACAGCAGAGCCAAATGCTGGGGCGGGGGGGCAGGGAGCGGGAAGCAGAAGTGAGTTCTCATCAAGTATTCCCTGGCACCAAAGGAATGGGTCCTGGCAATGTGTGTCCAGATAGATTTCAAATTTCCTATGAGCTAATAATTGTTAGGTGTCTTCCATTCCTCACATTTTTTTTTTCATGAGAATATCTATGTGAATATCCTCTCTCTGCCTCACCTTTGTGTGTTGGATCAAAGTGGGGAGGGCAGCAAACTTCTTTTAGGTCTCTGATGTCTGCATGAAGAAGAACACACTACCTTCGGATCTAATGCAGACAGATTATAAAATAATGGATTTTGAGAATGATGTCGTAACTGGATGATACTTTGGGAGTCTTGGGAAGGGACTTGAATTACTGGGAGAGAACGCAGATAGTGGTGGATTTTTACTATAATGGCCCCAATGACCTGTAATATCCTCTGTCCACCCACTTTTGCAATGTGACTTTGCCACCCCACCCATCACGAGGTAGAGTCTATTTCTCTGCCCCTTTAATCTGAACTGAACTTGTTTTATTACTGTAAAATTTAGCCTAAGCTCACGCCTATAATCCTAGCACTTTGGATGGCCAAGGCATATGGATCACTTGAGCCCAAGAGTTCAAGACCAGCCTGGGCAAGATGGTGAAACCCTGTCTTTACAAAAACACAAAAATTTAGCCTGTCATAGTGGCATGAGCCTCTAGTCCCAGCTACTTGGGATGCTGAGGTGAGAAGATCACTTGAGCATGGGAGGCAGAGGCTGCAGTGAGCTATGATCACACCACTGCACCCCAGCCTAGGTGACAGAGACCCTAACTCCAAAAAAAAAAAAAAAAAAATTTGAATGCAACCTAAGTGATGTTGTGACTTCAAAGTCTAGACCATAACAAGGCAGGCAGCTTCTATTTACACTGTCTTGTGAAGTGGCTGTCATCATGTGAAAAACCTTGGTCTTTCTCCTTGAGGATGAATGAATGACTACATGGAGAGAGGTACCTAGTTCACTCAGATGAGCCCAGCCCCAGGCAATCAAGTAGCTAAATGCAGCTGTGGGAGTGAGCCCTGACAATGGGGAAAAAAAAAAAAAAAAAAAAAAACACCACCTGATCAATCCACAGAACAGTGAGTGAGGTAAGTCATTATTTTTTTAAGCCAGCAAATTTTGGGATGGTTTGTTACATAGCAAAAATGACTGAAACAATACATAATAAAATGCCTATTTAATAATAGGTGTCAAATTAATTTCAAATCCCTTTCTTAAATTGTCAGAAGGGCTAATTCCCAAATTTCTGCAGTCATAGCTAAGCCTTACCTAGCTGCAGATATCTGACCAGACTTCTCTTAAGCATCACAATGCATAAAAAATTGCTTTTTAGAAACATAAAAAAGAAGCTCCATCCTTTACCCTGCTTAATCTCCTCCCAAAGTGGATTTATGAACAGTGTATGTATTTATATTAGCATAACAAATTGTCACCAAAATTAGCAGCTCAAAACAATAATTGTTTATCTCACACAGTTGCTGAAATTGGGACAGCAGTGAGTTGGGTGATTATGACTCAGAGCCCTCATGAGGTGGTATTCAAGCCAGGGCCAAAGTTTATGAGACTTGTCAAGGGTTGAATCATCTACTTCCATGTTGACTCATATGTCTACTGGAAGGAGGCTTCAGTTCCAAATGATGTAGGCTCTCCATAAAGCTGTTCATGACATCGCTTATGAGCCATGACATTAGAGCAAATACTGTAAGATAAAGCATCCAAGATGAAGTCAGTTTTTCATAACCTAATCTTGGAGGTGACACCCCATAACTTCTCCTGCATGCTTCTAAACTTACAGTTCAACCATAGAACGATGTGAGAGGGAATTAGTCAAGGCATAGCAAGAATCACTGTGGGCCACCTGGGAGGCTGGATATCAGAAGCAAAGAATAATCCAGCTGCAGTCACACATCTCTCTAGATGCAAAGTGCTAGTGTGTCTCCCACATCAGTTAGCTTTCTATGTTGTAAGCAACAGCAGCCAGGTCTGGCTAATTTAAGTAGAAAAGAAACTCAATGAAAGGATCTTAGGTTCTCACAGAACTAAAAGGAAATCTTATAAACAAGGCTCAGAAACTGTCAGGATATTTGCTGAATGATTAAACAAATACTTGATAAATAAAAATATTAAATTTATCAAATATTTTACATTTGTTTAGATACTATGCTATAAGAAGTACATTAAACAATCACATCCCATGGGATGTAATGAAAATGCAGATTTTTGTTTTCCATTCTCTCTTTAAATTTTATCCACTGGAAAAAGTTTTTCTCTGCTTTTAGATAATAATCCCTGGCAGGCCTGATGATTTTTTGATCATGCTTAGGAAATAAGCCTCAAAATCACTTTATATTGTAAAACATGATCTTGATTTAGAAATTTAAATGCCCAGCTTAAAATATTAATCAATACCTACAGTCTTCAAAGATGAGAATTCTCCTGCATCTGTCCTCCACCAGCTTGTGTATTTATTTTCTATTGTTGCTATAACAAATTACCACTAACTAATGGCTTACAACCCACAAGTGCATCATCTTACAGTTCTAGAGGTCAGCAGTCCTAGGTGGGCTTCACTGGGCTAAAATGAAGGTGTTGGTAGGACTGCATTCCATCCTGGAGACTCTAGGAGAGTGTTTCCTTGCCTTTTCCAGCTTCTAAAGGCTGCCTGCATTTGTTGGCTCACAGCTCCCTTCCTCCAACTTCAAAGTCAGCAATAATGGACTCAGTCCTTCTCACATCTTGTCACTCTGGCCTTCTCTTCTGCCTCCCTCTTCCACTTTTATGAAACCCCATGATTACAACTAAAAAGAAAATTTCATCCCAATATCCATGATGAACATCATTGCAAAAATCTTCAATAAACTACTGGCAAACCGAATGCAACAGCACATCAAAAACATTAACCATTATGATCAAGTAGCCTTCATTCTGGGGATGCAAGCCTGGTTCAACATATGCAAATCTATAAATGTAATCCACCACATAAAAAGAACCAAAGACAAAAACCACATGATTATCTCAATAGATGTAGAGAAGGCCTTCGACAAAATTCAACTCGCTTTATGCTAAAACTCTCAATAAACTAGGTATCCATGGAACATATCTCAAATAATAAAAGCTGTCTATGACAAACTCACAGCCAATATCATACTGAATGGGCAAAAACTGGAAGCATTCCCTTTGAAAACTGGCACTAGACAAGGGTGCCCTCTTTCATCATTCCTATTCAACATAGTATTGGAAGTTCTAGCCAGAGCAATCAGGAAAGAAAAATAAAGGGTATTCAATTAGGAAAGGAGGAATTCAAATTGTCTCTATTTGCAGATGACATGATTGTATATTTAGAAGACCCCATCATCTCAGCCCAAAACCTCCTTAAGCTGATAAGCAACTTTGGCAACGTCTCAGGATACAAAATCATTGCGCAGAAATCACAAGCATTCCTATATACCAATAACAGACAAACAGAGAGCCAAATCAAGAGCAAACTCCCATTCACAATTGCTACAAAGAGAATAAAATACCTAGGAATACAACTAACAAAGGACATGAAGGACCTCTTCAACAACAACCACTGCTCAAGGAAATATGAGAAGACACAAACAGATGGAAAAACATCCATGCTCATGGTTGGAAAGAATCAACATCGTGAAAATGGCCATACTGCCCAAAGTAATTTATAGATTCAATGCTATCCCCATCAAACTATGCTTGATCTTCTTCACAGAACTGGAAAAAACATTTTAAACTTCATATGGAACCAAAAAACAGCCTGAATGGCCAAAACAGTCCTAAGCGAAAAGAACAAAGCTGGAGGCACCATGCTACCTGACTTCAAACTATAGTATAAGGCTGCAGTAATCAAAAGAGGATGGTACTGGTACCATAACAGATATATACCAATGGAACATAACAGAAGCCTGGGAAGTAATGCCACACACCCACAACCATCTGTTCTTTGATAAACCTGACAAAAACAAGCAATGGGGAAAGGATTCCCTATTTAATAAATGATGTTGGGAAAACTGGCTAGCCATGTGCAGAAAGCTGAAACTGGACCCATTCTTTACACCTTATACAAAAATTAACTCCAGATGGATTAAAGATTTAAACATAATACCTAATACTAGGAGAAAACCTAGGCAATACCATTCAGGACATAGGCATAAGCAAGGACTTCGTGACTAAAACACCAAAAGCAATGGCAACAAAAGCCAAAACAGACAAATGGGATCTAATTAAAGGTAAGAGTTTCTGCACAGCAAAAGAAACAATCATTAGAGTGAACCTGCAACCAACAGAATGGGAAAAAAAATTTGTAATCTACCCATCTGACAAAGGGCTAATATCTAGAATATACAAAGAACTAAATAAATTTACAAGAAAAAAACAACCCATCAAAAAGTGGGTGAAGGATATGAACAGGCACATTTCAAAAGAAAACATTTATACAGCCAACAAACATGAAAAAATGCTCATCATCACTGGTCATTAGAGAAATGCAAATCAAAACCACATTGAGACCAACTCACACCAGTTAGAATGGAGATCATTAAAAAATCTGGAGACAACAGATGCTAGAGAAGATGTGGAGAAATAGAAATGCTTTTACACTGTTGGTGGGAGTGTAAATTAGTTCAACCATTGTGGAAAACAGTGTGCTGATTCCTCAAGGATCTGGAAATAGAAATATCATTTGACCCAGCAATCCCATTACTGGGTATACACCCAAAAGATTATAAATTGTTCTATTATAAAGACACATGCACACGTATGTTCATTGCGGCACTGTTTACAATAGCAAAGACTTGGAACCAACCCAAATGCCCACCAATGATAGACTGGATAAAGAAAATGTGGCACATATACACCATGGAACACTATGCAGCCATAAAAAAAGGATGAGTTCATGTCCTTTGCAGGGACATGGATGAATCTGGAAACCATCATTCTCAGCAAACTGACACAACAGAAAACCAAACACTGCATGTTCTCAGTCATAAGTGGGTGTTGAACAATGAGAACACATGGACACAGGAAGGGGAACACCACACACTGGACACTGGGAGATGGGAGACTAGGGGAGTGATAGCAGGGGGTGGGGAGGTTGAGGAGGGATAACATTAGGAGAAATATGAAGATGATAGGGGGATGGATGCAGCAAACCACGATAGCATGTGTATACCTATGTAACAGTCCTGCACGATCTGCACATTTACCCCAGAACTTAAAGTATAATAAAAAAATAAATAAATAAAAATTAAGTAGAGAAGAATGAAGGGGAAGGGGGAGGGGAAGGAGAAGGGAGGAGAGAAGGAAGGGGAGGTGGAAGGGGAGTGAAGGAGGTAGGAAAGGGAAGGGGCAGGGATGGGAGGGGAGGGGAGAAGAAGGGTGCTTTGCCATGCAGACTACAGAAAGTGGGGATTGAAAAAAAATAACAACCTACCTGGAATGCTGCTGCACATAGAAAGCGTGCACCAGATTTAGGAACAGGAAATATGGGGCACAGTGACCCAGAGACAACAGCTCCCTTCCAGCAGCATACATCTTCACCATCCAGCCGCTGTTGCATGCTTGTTTTCTCCACAGGAACCTATCTCCAAGATCTGATTTGTGGCCTCTGAGATGCTTCTAAAATCCAAACTCATTGGTATAACATCAATTATCCATTTGTTCATGTGTTTACTCTATTAACCATGCTTAGCCACCAGATGCAGGGCATTATAAAAACAACAAAACATGTCTACAAAATATTAATACCACATAAAGCATAATCTCTGCCTTTCAGCCAATAATCAATAGTGTGAGCAATTCAAGGCCAAACAAAACACATACCGTGGTGTGGAAAAGAGGAAAGGGTTCATTCAGATGGCAGGGATTACTTACGTGTGAAGAAATTATAGTTCACTGGCTGAAGACAAGTAGAGTCAGACTGTATGGAAATCAGGAGGGATGAGGGTCTAGCTGCAGGCAGTCCCCAGGAGAGAAATGACTGGCAAGGAAAAGAAACTAAGGGTACTGCCTACAGTCACTAGGCAGTAAGAATGGTGGGTCACTCTAAACCTATGAGTGATGTACTGGGACGCTGGGCCACAGTGGACAGTTGGCCATGAGGCCTTACCATGTAGCTCCCACTCTCCCCAGGTTTACCCTTCATACTTAGGGAGATCTGTTGGGGAGAGTCTCCATAAGGTCACTCCTGCCAGAGTTGCTGTCAGCCCCTGCATATTCCATAGCCTTTTGAAATCCTCCAGTTTCCAGCTCTTGAGGGGCACCCATCTACTTGTGAAATCTTTTTCATGTTGGATGACGTCCAAGATGAGCTTCTTCCCCTGTGTCCTGCAGGGAGCATGTGCATCCCCTTCTCTTCCCCCTTTATGTCAGGGCTTACACTCCCTCTTCTTCAGAGGACAGCACTTTCCTTCCTCTCGCAGCACGCTGTGTGGCTTAGACTCTCAGACCACCCAGACACATGCCTTCTCTCACCTATAGACCTCTCTCTTGGCTACAGGATCAGCCATGGTTGCCCTTTGTGCTTCTTCCTCAAACACAGTCTATCCAGAGTATAAGTCTTCTCTTTATTTATTTGCTTTGCAGTCTTTCTTGCTAGCAAACTGCCTAAAACGGTCCCAAGCCCACCCAGGCAGCATTTGCACAGCAGTCTCAATGGAAAGAGTAAGGTGGGAACAGAAAAGACTGCCATTTAAGGCTCATCTGGAATAATTTTTAATAGAGAAAACATTCATGCATACACACATATGCACGTACATGGTTCTTAATGCATAACCAAGTTTTCCTTTTATGCCTGGATTATTCAGTCTCCCTTGCTAAACAGAAAACTATACTATAATTCATTATATTATTTAAATGACAATTTAAAATAACTGTTTTCTATCTTAGGAATTTTCACTGATTAACAATGTAATGGGTCCTACCATCATACGAGTACAGGTACGCATCCCATGAACTTTCAGTCAATAACAGACCACATAAATGACAGTGGTACCATAAGACAATGGAGCTGGAGAATTCCTATCACCTAATATTTACTATACTTGTTATTTTAGAGCACACTCCTACTTACTAAAAATGTTAACTGTGAAACAGCCTCAGGCAGGTCCTTCAGTAGGTGTTCCAGAAGGAGGCGTTGCTACGTAGGAGATGACAGTTCCATGCATGTTACTGCCCCTGAAGACCTCCCAGTGGGAAAAGATATGGAGGTGGAAGACAGGGATATTGATGATCCTGACTCTATGCAGGCCTAGACTAATGTGTCTGTGTCTTAGTTGTTAACAAAAAAGTTTAAAAAGTAAACAAATGTTAAAAATAGAAAAAAAAAAGCTTATAAAATAAGGACATTAAAAAGGAAAATGTTTTTGACAGCTGTACAATGTGTTTTAAGCTAAGTATTATTACAAAAGAGCTAAAAAGTTAAAAGTTCACAAAAAGTTACAGTAAGCTAAGATTGAAGAAAATTGTTTTATAAATTCAGCGTAGCCTAAGTGTACAGTGTTATAAAGTCTACAGTAGTGTGCAGCAATGTCCCACACATTCACATTCACTCACCACTCACTCACCCCGAGCAACCTCCACTTCTGCAAGCTCCATTCATGCATTTTTATCTTTTATACCATATCTCTAGTGTACCTTTGTGTTTAGATACAAAATTATGTTTAGCCACATAATTACCACTGTTACAACTGCCTACAGTATTCAGTATAGGACAGTAACGTGCTGTACAGGTTTGTAACCAAGGAACAATAAGCTATCCCATAGAGCCTAGGTGTGTTGTAAGCAACACCATCTAGGTTTGTGTAAGTACACTGAAGGATGCTCGCACAACAAAATGGCCAATGAAGCATTTCTAGGAACATATCCATTATGACACATGACCATATTGATTACCAGTCTGGTTTTGACCACTAATAATTTGATAGGAGACCCATCAGAAAATGGCTCCATTTCAGTGACAACTTCCTTTCCTTCAAGGTCCTGCTGTGGTTGAATACCCTGTGGTTTTCCAGAGCTCTGACACTCTTGTGTGGAATTCCTGGTTCATGAGATGGGCTCTCACCCCTTACTTCCCCATGAATTAGCTGTTCCTGATAAGCCCTGGTTACCCTGCCACACATATAGTCCACCTTTCTTCAGGTCTCCAGATGTCAAGACAACATACTGATGGGTTATTACCAACTGCCTAAAGCACCTCCACATTTCAGAAAACATTTCACACAGAAGAGTTCAGAATCCTGGGAATCAGTCCACATTTTATTTTATAGTACATTCATATAAGTTCCTGCATTTCCAAGGTAACCAGGTCACATTCAGGTTAGCACTGCTGGTAACAAAATCATACAATTACCCTGGCTTCAAAAACAAGAAAAGGTGATGCACATCTTTCCCTTTAATACTGCGGAAGACAATACATCACAAAATAAAATCTCTAAAATCACATGCCTTTTACAATCCAGTGTGAAGGCATATAATTTATGTTAAGATTAGACCATATGGAACATGAGAATAAAGAGTTTGAAAGCTCTCTAAAATTTCCCCCAATGCCATCTTTCTCTTCTAACTGCCAGTTGGTACATCCTGCTTCAACGCCTTGGGAAGGGAGGGGCAGAGGAAAGCAGGGGGTCATTTAACTCTAAATTCGTGGTTTTCTAGGCTACTTCTATAGAGATCACTTAACCTAAAATTCTGAAGAGTTAACAGGCATGAGGGATGGTAATATAGGAAGCACCTGAAAAAATTTCCTCAAGTCACTGATGGGAAATTTAAGTTGTGAATTTTTGTGAATTTTCAACTTTACAGAAAGGAAAATCTGTTATCACATCTAGTAATATGTTAAGTTCTGAAGATACGTTTTCATTTTACTGAATGAAAATCCTATGATCCATGCTCTGGTCTTGAACCAGGTCAGAAAAACACTGTAATCTCCATCTGCAATATTTCCCATAGGCCTCCTATGAGTGCAGCTGCCCCAACCCTTGAAAATTTTAAGAAGTCAAACTGAGCTATAATAAAGACACAAACAAAATAGGTAGGAGAATATTCAACTATGTGAGAAAGCAAGAAATTAGATTTGTTTGGATCTTTTTTCTAGATTAAAAAAATATTATAAAATGCTTTGGACCCTGGTCCAACATAGCTGGAATGACACGTTGTTTAAAATGCAAGCCCCCATCCAGTAAGACAGTGTGCTTATGAAGCACCTTTCTCTTAGAAGTTCAATGTGCTTTAGGTATGATTATTAATTTTATAATTAAATTATTCAGAATATACTCACTTACTGTTAACTCCAGTGACTAAAGAGCCCCTGCCACTTGCTGCCAAGAAATTCAGTCCTGAACTTACAAGGTTAGGAGTGAAACTGATATGCATATTTGTTGACTCCAAAAGAAATACCACCCCTTTTCAAGGCAGAAAAAATGAGAGAAGAGGGAGTAAGACACTTCTTAAAGAAGCCACAAAACATCTTATGAAAAACCAGAGTCAGTGCATGTCTTATAATACAACCCCTGAAGAAAGCCCCCCAGCAGCAGGGTGAGCAGAGGGAGCAGTGAAGATTTTGAAACCAGAGTGACTTGCAGTAACTGCCTAACAATAAATTCACAGAGTAAAATGCAGAATAGTTGACATATAACCAAGGTTTATGTTGTATCTAGAAATATGTTTTATGTTTTTAAAAAAAATTGCAATGCTCTCCAAAAAATTTTTCTGATAATTCATGTACAACAGAAGGCACTGTTATCCGCATAAATCCATTGATTCTGCATGGCAAAAACCTGAGACGTGCAAGTCGATCCAATCCTCTAAAACAACCTTGGGCATTCAGCCTTTGGAGCATATGGTTTGTCCTTTCCAGTCCAATGATTGTTTTTGTTTCATTTCATACTTACAGTAGCTGTTTAAAATATATATTTCAGGGTGACAAAGGTCAAAGGGGAAAGAGTAGATAAATGTGCTGCCTAATGTCAGTTGGTAACTGGTACAGCAGGAGGGACCTAAAAGCAGCCCCTTCATTTCATCCCCTTGACCCTCACACTCCTTTTGTGAAATAATATGCAGTGATGACATTTGGTCAGCTGACGTTCTTTTTCCTTCAGTTGTTGCTGGGCACAGTCCCAAAGTTAAATGCAGAGAGGACTCCTTTGTTTTCAAAGGTGAAGCCTCCCTGTTGTTCAATCTTCTTCTTTGCCTCTAGCATTTTTCAAAAGAAAAAGGGAGAAGAAAAAAAGTAATGCTTAAGGTGACAAAGTTGGAGATGACTCAAAGGAGCCAAATTCTGTATATGCTTAGAACTGTGAAAGAATGTGACTCGTGGTATTAGTTATTCTGCCAAAGTGAATGTCAGCCTTTAACAGACCCACGTCAATAAGTAGGTATGTTCACTACTGTGGGAAAATCTGCAAAAATCGAGTGAAAAGAAAACATATCTCAGAGTTGGATTCTATTTCATTGTCTCTACTGCTGAAAGGGGGCCCAGGCTTCTCATATCAGGAGAGCTGATTCAGAATCTGCACAGAGCTGAAAATCTAAGTCCATGCAGAAGAACCAGCATTCTAAACTTTAAATGTCGAGTTTGCAATGTTTCCTACTAAAATTTTTTTGTAACTACAGAATCTTTTCCAATGATAATCTACAAGTAACTATAATAATCAACATAAAATAATAAAACAATCCCTCCAGCTTAAAAAATGAAAATCAATGACAAGAAACAATGGCAAATAAAGCCCAACAACAAGAAATGGAGAGCATTCCATTTCCAGGAATATAAGCTCCTTGCAAGAATTCAACAAGTCCCTTTGGCCCACGGCTGAAATGTTTAGGGGAGTGATCCAGCTGATTAAATCTCCCGCAGCAAGACTTATCCCAACCTTTACTTTGTATCTTTGCCTCCAATGTAGGATAAGAATGTGAATGAGAACACCACTAGGAGACACATATGAATGTGCAGGGTTTTACAGAGTAAGACATCATGGGTGATTAAAACAAGAATCATACAATAATGACAATTCCTTAGAATTTAGAAGCAGTGTTTAGGTGCCACCTGGCTCATCAAATAGGCTGACCATTGGCACTCCGACACATGCATTATACCCTGGAGGTTACAATGGCTGACCTGCCACTGTCCGTCGGTGCTCTGCCAGTGTGTACACCTCCTGCAGTGCCCTCCTCTGATCCTCACTGAGTGGTGCCATCAGCAGCTGGTACCAGGCAGCATCTCGATTCTGCACAGCTGTTGCATTTTGGGAGGAAAAGACAAGAGGATAAAGTGACTATTAATTCAGAGAACAAGTAGTAACATAATTACAAAGAAATTATTCCAGACAGTAAAAGACAAAGAGTACAGTACTACAACACACACGAGGTAATGAAACTTATGCCAACAAAAGATTATTTCTGAGTACCCACTTAGTACCCAACTATGTGGGATATCGAAGGAAGGTTAGGACATTGCAAATCTCTAGTCTGCCTAGTTCTCTACCTCCTTTGCTGTCTTCTAGGGATGTTCTCTAAAATCCAGAACACCTGTACTCACTCATTACCATTTTCCTCTGGAATTTTCATACCACCTGCGGCTTCAGCATTGCTACTACCCCAAGGATTCAAATCTGTACCTCTAGGAAAAACCTTCCCCTAAGCCTCCTGGACTGTTCCATTTAAATAGCTCATCTCAAACTCAACATAACTGAAACCAAATTTAACAATTCCCTCCCAAACCTTCCATCTCCCCATTTCCCTCACCATTTCTATTAGTCTCCCAGGCAAGTCAACCACTGTAAATCCTTAACATCTCTGAGCATGCCCTCTCCACACCCAAAGCTCTGCTTCTTTCTTAATGTCTTTCATCTACATGCTACTTTCCATCAAATGTCACCCTTCCCATTCCAGGTCTCTATATACCTAAATTAATAACATCATCTTCTAACACTTGGCTCCCACATCTAGCCCTTTCCAGCTTTTTCCTGCACATCATCCATCACCAGATAATTCTCCTGAAGCGAATTACCACATCCCCAAGTTCACTGCCTCAGAGAACAACTTTCAACACTACTCCAACGGGCAATGGGATGGACCACATCAGTCCAGAATTCAAGGCCTCTACAGCCCAGCTCAACGGTATTCCTTCACAGTATTTAAGCAGTGGCCCCTACATTCTGGTTTAAAGCTGCTTGTCATTTGAGGAGTATCTTTAAAAATACATCTCCTGAGATCCTACTCAAGACCTAAACCTTCCTTGGTAATTATGACACACACCCATGTCTGGAACTACACTAGGGCACACTCTTGGTATTTCCATCCCCATGTTCATGCTGTTATTTTCCCCACGCTTTGGAATATAGTTTCTTGTGCTCTCTGCCTCGAATTCCTGTGAATTTCAATAAAAACATCTACGTAGTTTTTTCTTCATTAATGGTATTTGTAGCAACACTAAAAAACACCAATATATTAAGCTAGTAGTGCCTTATTAGTAACAATATATACATGTAAGGATGTTCATTTTAATATCCCTTGTAATGGTAAAAACATTGGAAACAATTTTAAGTGTCCCACAGTGGAAATAAATTACAATATAACTATAGAAATACTATCTAACCATAAAACAAATAATCCATATTAATGAGATTTAAAATAATTTATTTGATGAATAATTTTCTAAATATCCTCACTGGCTTTTTATTCTGTAAATTTTCCATTTCCATTTTCCATTTTTCTAGAGGTTACTGGTCTTACACATTTGAGGATGGCCTCTGTACACTGTGTACATTACGCCTATTATGGATATTTGGCAAATATTTTCTCCTCCCAAATCATTTATGAGTCCTGTGACTAATTATACTGTCCTTTGTTGTATAAAATTGGCAAATTACTTATGAAGTAAAAAGTCACTCTCTTATGACAGCAGTTTCATTTCAGGGATTGTGAATTACTAATAGGTTGATAGCCACAATTTTTAAGCAACACATGCCTGAAACACTTCATCCTTTGCTATAAAAATGCTTCCCCATTTATGCCTAGAGGATGAAAAATATACACAGATACTCTTGCCATATATTACTTTTGCAAAAAATAACCTACAGGCTCACCTTGCTACTTCACAATGAAAGTTGCCAGGATTTGGTGATAGGTGTTTCATTGTTTTATTTTCAATCATTTCATGTACGTATGTTTAAGGATTTCTATCATAAGGAATAAGTAAAAATTTTTTTAAAAGAATCTAGACCAATCTTGGGCAGATATCAAAACTAACAGGAAGAAATGAAGAAAGAGTTTAGAAAAAAATATATCAGAAGATGTGGGGAGTAAAGACATACTTATCAGAGCTTGTGTAAAAAACTGATATTCATCCACACTATTGTCAAGGTCCAGTGGAGTACTGAACCCCTCAAGGGCAGTTTCTTCCAATACTTCTTCATCCCAATCATCATCATCTTCCTCCTCATCTTCACCTCTTCCATTATTTGACTGCATTGCTTGAGCAGTTACATTCGTCTCCTCTTCATCACTTGAAATCTCCTCTGTGAATCCATTAATTATTTAAAAGGAATCAAAACACATAAGGACAAAATATAAAATTTCACGACAAAAACCAAAGACTATAAAATCACACTCTGGAAAGGAAAAATCTTCCACGTAATTTTAATAAAAATAAATCTTATCTCTGGTCTAAAGAGGAGAGCCAAAAAATAAAAAATAAAATAAAATAAATAAAACTTATATTACTATAGAGTTTGCTAAGTTGAGAATATCCTTATGCTCCTCACTGAAAACAGGTTCCCTAAACCTGTTATCCAGATGAACATTACTACTGTTATGCTATGTAAGTTCATTAATACAAGAATATTATTCAGTTGCAGATTTCAAAATTTCCTTTGTTTAAAAAAAGTGACTGTGCAGTCAGTGCGTTTTAGACAATGACTTCCTATTGAGAATTCAGTCCTCTTAACAAACTGAGTTGATTATGCTTAGAAATGCCCAAATGAGGAGATCATTTCTGCTAGTAGAAACAGTAAAATTACAGATCCAGCCATTCCACTTCAGGGTATGTATCTAAAATATTTGAAGTCAGTATGTAGAACAGATGTCAGCAGCCCCTTGTTCACTGCAGCATTATTCACAATAGCCAAGTTACAGAATCAGCCTAAGTGTCCATCAACAACAGATGAATAAAGAAAATATGGATTCTTTAAAATGAAACACTATTCAGCTTTTAAAAAGGTAATTCTATTATTTCCAACAACATGGGTGGACCTGGACATTATGGTAAGTGAAATAAGCCAGGCACAGAAAGACATATACTGCCTGTTCTCCCTCATACACAGAATCTGAGAATCAAACTCACAGAAGTAGAGCGTAGAATGGTGGTTACCAGAGGCTGGAGGTAGTGGGAATGGGAGAATGTCGGTAAAAAGGTACAATGTCTCAGACAGAAGAATAAGGTTTTTGTTTTTTTGTATGTGTTTTTTTTATATCTATTGTACAGCATGGTGAATATTGTTAATAGCATATTGTACATTTCAAAATTGGCAAGACTGTAAATTTCAAATATTCCCACCATTAAAAAGGGTATTTAAGGTGATGGATATATTGGTTTGACTTAATCATTCCATATTGTATTCACAAATCATAACATCACTTTGTATCCCATAAATATATAATTTTTAAATTTATAATAAAAAAGAAATAGCAAAAATGTAAAGAAAAATAGTTCGCTTTGTGTGGCTTGAAAAGTTAAAAACTTGAACTACATTACATATCACCATGGATTCTGTATCTATTTTCAGTGTCAATCTGTTCCTAGCACTGAGATTGTAACTGAAATACAGGAACAGGAAGGCAGTAAATGCAGAACCAAATTAAAGATAAGACAGAAAACCTGGAGTAAACCCAAACCAGGTAATATTAACCTAAAACTAGTTTCATTACACACACCATATTGAAGCGGATGGATTGAACTAGGTAGTTTCAGGAATAAGGCACTTAACCATAGTTTGGACCAAATACACACAAAAAAAAATGCATGGCAAAGTATAACTATTAATACAAAGACTGAGAAATACCTCAACTCAATCATTCCATACTTTAGCAGGAAGTACAAGAAAGTCTGGGATACTACTAGAAAATTTTCCCTCAAGCCATATAAGTATAAGCCAATAAAGAGTTACCAAAACAAGAAATTAGAGATCATAAAATGCTGGGGGGAAAAAAAAAAAAAGGATTCTACAACTGTTAGCACATAGTTAGCTAAAAACAAAATAAAACAAAAATCACACATACAACACTTCTAGTAAAGAAGGATTTCTTCAAAAGGCCTACACAGATCTCAGAAAAGCAAATTAGAAGCTGTATTTTGTGCTGGGGAGGGGATAAAGGGTAGTTTATAATCCCTGGTATGTGAACATACTGGGATGATGCCAGTTAAAAGTATTTTAAATCTACACATGTTAAAATCACAGAATTTAGCATCAAAAATAGAGCTGTTTGTTTACCAGGAAGCGTTCTGATTTTTCTCAGCTAACGAGGTATCTGTTTTTAACCAGAAGAGGAAAAACTCCACCTGAAATTGGAGAATGCTACTTCCTAGACTCTAGCAATTAGCTCCGAAATCTCATCACTAAGCAAAACAAAGGTCTAATGTTCAACTCTAACAATCTTATTCTGACTCTCAATTATGTAAATCTACTTCACTTATGTACCATAATTTATGTTTAAATCACAAATATATCTCTCAAATATAATTTTTGATAGTGAGTTACCTCAGAACCATTACCAAAAAAAGACACTCTACTAATCTGTAGTACTAAAACTTCAGTTATTAAGCTAATGATTCATTTAACTCATGGCTGCTGCCTTGATGAGGCTGTTAGCACAAACAAGAAAATTAGATACTAGATTGCTAACTTATAATCAAGACTATTTGATTGTTATAAATACGTTTCCTAATATGTAACAACATCTATTAGGCTCCATATAAAAAAAATCACTGAGTATATTAGGTGTCAGAAGGTGCACAAATCTAAATTTATATCACATGATACAATTAATAGCAAGTCAACCAAGCCCAAAATATTTGTTCTATGTGCAGCGGGTCAAAGAATGTACATCTGTTTAATGACTCCATATAGACTAGTATTCAGAAAAAATGCATACACAAATCAAAATTAATTGTAGCATTCATTTCATTTAGAAGACTTTACCATTTTCTTCCACATCAGCTTTCTCCGCTTTTGAACGATCTTCCCTGTTTACCAGTTGTCTAGTAGCACAGACTTGCTTTAGGCCAAGGAAAAGGAAAAGAATTGAGGGAACAATCTGTCCCACCACAGCATCTACTGCAGGAGGTCGATTTTGCAACTCCAAAAGGATACTCAGTCCTATTATACACATCTTCCGGTCATGATGCCTGCAAATTTTGAAGAAAAAAAAATGTAGACATGAAAAGTGGAATAAAGAATAATTTTGGAGAAACTACAAAAAGAAATGTCCAAGGCATACTCTAAGGTTCATCTGTTGTTATTATACAGAGACATCCTCCACCTTGTACTGAATGAAATCCTATATAAATCAAATTCTGTAAACCAATTACTATCAAAGACCTATTGGGAGCCTGCAATTAACATGATGAATCTTACTGTAATATCGATTTAAGATTAATATAAATGTGAGCCTTGGCATAAGGATTTTATTAAAGCAGAAATACCTGTATTTGACAGCATAAAAGTCCTATACAATGGTGAAGGAAAATTAAGAGCTTCTTAGACTCTTCCAACATTAGATAGAGCTACAGGTTTCTTGGGACACATACTCTACACAAACCCTAAGAAGTGAAAGATGTTTCAAAAACTCAGCATCTAGCAAGCTCGTAAGCTGAACTTAATGTAAGTAGTCTACTAAAGTCCTCTGTTATAAAATAGTATAAGAGAAAATAAGGACAAGGAAAATTTAATTCAGAAAGAAAAAAGTTTGATCAGTATACATTAGACATTTTTCTATTAAATGTTTCCTCTAAGTTGCTTAAAACTAAAAAATTAAAAATTAAAAGATTACATTGGCAAAACATTCTTAAAATTTTAAGTGTGAATAAACAATTCACTCGCAGTGACTCAATTTGTTTAAAGAGAGAGTAACAAATCCAATAATGAATATTTTACAAATTTCTGTTATTCTTCATTATTTGCATTCCTTGATTCAAGTACAGGAACTGTACTTGACCTGAGGACCTTCTCATCCACACAGCCCTGCAATAGGTGCCAACTGGATCACAGCAGAAAAGACAACCAGGGCTCTAAAGAATCCAAGGAAGCACAACCCAAGGACCCCCAGTCTACACAAGAGCAGGGTGAACCTTTCTACCTTTGGGAAATTGCTTCCAGGTGCTAATAAAGACACAAGAGGACCAACCACTTAACTTTAAATGACCAAATCTCTACTCCCTAATCTTTCTCAGAGATAACTTTAAGCACAATTTATTTGAAAGTATGTTCTTCTCTTCAAGGTTTTAATCACAAATCTCTATCAAGGATAAATTCCAGTGTCCTGTAAGTAGAAAAATTAGAACACGCATAGCAGCTTATAAATATGTTCCTCCATTCCTATCTCCCCATCCTAATCCAGGCCTCGATCTGTAGCAGCAGTGTCTTAACTACTGTGGGGAGTCTGTTTCTCTCAGCAAATGTTTCTAAATGATCTCTCACAAAACGTAAAAAGAATACTATTAATTTCCAGTGTTTTAAAACAAATTTGATAGTGTTTTAAAACAAATTAAACAGCTAGCTAAATTTCTAGCATAGCATAGTCACTAATCTGTGTTGGGTGACCTGAAGTGGGCACATAACACCAGTTGGGACCTCTTTCTATTTTTGAAAACAAGAAGAGTGCTTCACATAAAGTCAAATTCTCCTACTGGGGCAGCACCTGGGTTCCAAATAACAAGCCTTTTGATTCCACTTTTGAAAACACAGTCCCTTGCAAAGAGTTAAATATTCTGTGACATTACATTATATCAGTGCCAGAGGGGTACCTTCTGACTCCATTTAGAATGTTTTTACCCAATGACACTTAATCATGAAACCCAGACAGACAATTAATTCTTGCTACCTAAAGATATAAATCATTATACACATTACATACTTTTTTTGTGCAAAAAAAAAAAAAAGCAGGTAAGGGCTACATCTAATTTTCAGAGCCTGCATTCCTTCTACTAGATTATACTGCTGAAATACAGTCTTAATCCTCTAAAAATCAAATATTAACAATACACTAAAAATCCTAAGACATGAAAATTATCTTTGTGCACACTATTATATGCAAATAGGAAAAAGCAAACCCTCCAGAAACAGAAAAGCTGTGTAAAATCCAAAAGACACATACCCAAGAAAACAATCTGTGTCACTCATCCACTGATTTATAAACTGTACAGTGATAGGTCCAGAGTGGTGAGGCAACTGAACTCGTTCTAAAGTATGTAGCAGCAAATCAGGGTTGTAGTACAAGGCAGCAATTGCAACCTGAAGACACATTGTACGAAGCTCACTAGTTTTGACCCCTCGAGTTAATCTCTCCAAAACAAGTTGAACGAAGAGTGGAATGCACTAGAGGACAAAAAGAAAGAGAGTCAATCACAATGACAGCCCAAGTAATTTTAATAGAAAGCTGAATATTGGCAGAGCATTCTCAATAAATAACACAGTCTTAATGGCAATGAGACTTTTGACTATTTAAATCGTTTTATTTAAAAAGATTTATATTATAAAAACCTAAAGAGACTAAATAGACAAAGAAGTCCCACAGCAGTGCCAGAAAATCTTTTTCCTTCTTAAGTAAATTGAAGTCAGCTGAAGACTATTCTATAAGGGTCCAAACTCAAAGGGTGGCAATAATCCCTATGTGGACACAGCTACTTGCACATCTAAGGTGAAATGACCGCGTGTCATTTTCTTTGACAAATGAAATTGGAAATAAATGAATGGGACTGTGAATAATTATGATGTAATCGATTGTTTTTGAGAAAGAAAATTCCTGTTGGTATATAAGATGAAAAAGACTGAAGAAAAAATGGTGGACCCTGAACTTTAAAATAATATCTGACTCTAATTCTAAAGTGCAATATTGATGAACTAATTTTACTAGAACTATTTCCCGATAATTATTTTCAGTCAAAGGGGATGAGCTGAAATGATTTGTATAAAATAAAATCTGAGGTCTTACTATAAGCCCCTTTTTAAATTAAACTTTTAAAAAATCAAGGTATTCCATAGAAATTTGAGTTATATTTATTATTTTCTTTTTAGTAGGCCAAACTGCATGTATATCTGGGTTAGCAGACTAGTAGTCTGGTTTAGGATAACATATTAAATCAAAATACATGACTACACATACTTTTAAGACTATACAGCTCTTTACAAAGATGAGATAACTAGTTTAATTCTATGTTTACTTCTCATGCTGATACAACATATTCTGTGTTCTAATTTGAGATAACACATATAAGCTATGTTAAAAATTATTATCATGGTCAAATAATTAGTTGTGAATAAACGCAGCCAGAAGAAAACATAAAGTACTTTTGGAAAGCTCTGAGATGTTTTAAAACATTTCAAAATTACAAAAGTTTCAAAATAACAGCTAGACAGGTGGAATAAGTTCTGGTGTTCTATAGCACCATGGGAGGACTATAGTTAACAGTGATAGATTCAAATAGCTAGAAGAAGAACATTGAATGTTCCCAACTCAAAGAAATGATAAATGTTTCAGCCATTGGATATGCTAATTACCCTGATCAGATCACTACACATTGTATCAAAACATCACTACGTATTCTACAAACATACAATTATGTCAATTTAAGTAAATAGAAAATAAAGTTTCATTTTAACAAATATTTACTATTACACACAAAGCCATAAGAATATAAAGGAATTGTGACATTTTAGCACTAGTAAAACTAAAAGAATTCCTTTAAATTAAAATAAAACAAAATTGATTATGGAGGCTCGTTGGACAACTATGTAAATACACAATTAGAGCAGTGTGCAGCTGCAAAAGGAATGCAGACTACCTCTATCTGCTACTATGTAGTGATCTGCAGGACATGTTACTTAGTGAAGAAGGCAACACAGAAAATGTATAGTATGCTACTGCTTACCTAAGAAGGCAAGACTAGGGGAAGAAAAGGAGGAGAAGAAGGGTAGAGGGATGGGGTAGAAGGTGGACTCCCTGAATATACCATGTCTTATAAATTAGACCTTAGAACTGTGTCTATGCTGTAATATTCATTACCAAAAAAATTAAGCTATTTCTAAAAGTTAAGATAAAATGAAGTAAATGAATCAACCAAACGAGGATTATTTTAATAACTTTAAATTGTAATGATTTGACTGTATTTTCACTATATATTGCTAGTGTATGAATATATTAGAGGCAAAAAGAGCTACTAAAAAAAATAGTAACCATTTCTTGGTAATAATGTTGGTACAATTCGTCTGAGACTAAATGTATCCATTAGTGGGATAAAGCAAGCAAGTAATTAAAATGAGAACCAGAATTTTTGGTGTGGGAGTTATAAAAACAGAATCAAGCAGGTTAAGGATAAAGAATGTAGTCATGAATTTGAATGGGAAATATCTGTATTATAGACATAAAGATGGAAATGACAGACATGGGGACTCTAGAAGAGGTACAGGAGACAGTGGGGCAAGGGTTAAAAAATGAACTGCTGGGTACTGTGTTCACTACCAGGGCAACAGGTTCAAACGGAAGCCAACTCAAGCCTGTAATCCCAGCACTTTGGGAGGCCGAGGCGGGTGGATCATGAGGTCAAGAGATCGAGACCATCCTGGTCAACATGGTGAAACCCCGTCTCTGCTAAAAATACAAAAACATTAGCTGGGCATGGTGGCGCGTGCCTGTAATCCCAGCTACTCAGGAGGCTGAGGCAGGAGAATTGCCTGAACCCAGGAGGCGGAGGTTGCGGTGAGCCGAGATCGCACCATTGCACCCCAGCCTGGGTAACATGAGTGAAACTCCGTCTCAAAAAAAAAAAGGAAGCCAAACCTCAGTATCACACAATACATCCATGTAACAAACCTGCACATGTACCCCTGAATTTAAAATTTAAAAAAAAATCATCTATGTATATTAATATGTTACTGACTAAAAAAAGCCAAACAACATATTTCTTGGCTCTATTTTGTAAAAACAATGACCAACCCAGTATCAACGAATATATATATAAATAGCAATATTATATTAGTTATATACATTGATATGTATTAGTATATATGTAGCTAATTATATCTCAATTTACTAGCAAGATATATATTAATAGTATATATTACACACATATTATATACACATATATACTATACCTATACCTATATATACTTTAGATATATATGTATAGCAATGAATATCCCTTGTGTCCAGCTTGTAGTCTTGAATACCATTTCCCAGGCTAGGACTGTACACCAAGACAGCAAGGAAACTACAAAGACCATTAGAATCAGGTCAAAAGAACTCAAGGTAAATTCAAGAGGCTCTCATTGGGCAAAAATGAAACAATTATACTTGAAATACATTGAAACACATAGAGTACATTTGGATCTACACATTCATAAGGATACTAACAATTTTTAAAAACCAAACCATTATAATAAAACACTTTATTGATCATCTTTGGAGGATGCTAGGTAAGAAACTTATCTTGCATTATGGTAAATAAAGGAAAATACTCAAACTGTTTACAGGATAACCTGGTAATTTATGAGAAAACATTTCCCTTTACAGGAATATTTCAGCTAATAAAGAAAGAAGAAATGACAGAATTAGAAGATCCTAACAGCATGACAGACCACCAAACATACTGTGCCTCCTAATAAAATTACACAGAATCACCTATGCCAAATAAGTCAAACCTGAATCCAAGTCCACACTAAATGTAATCACGAATTTACAGGAAATTTGGAGGAATGGAATGCCAATCAACACAGTCCTTCAGCTGTACTTGAGTGCGCTATAATGGTAACCTCACCAACAGTAGAGATCACCTCTTATCCTTAACTTTCTGATACATAAATTCTTGAATACTGCCACGGTCTCGATATGGTTTGTCCTCCCAAAACTCATGTTGAAATTTGATCCCCTATGTGACAGGTTTTGTCAGGTGGGGCCTAGTGGGAAGTGTTTCAGTCATGGTGGTGATGGTTGACCCCTCATGAATGCCTTGAGGCCACTCTCCTGTTCTGATGTAATGAGCGAGTTCTCACTATCATCTGGCACAACTGAATTACTTTTTGTGGGCATGAACTAGTTTCTATGAGAGTAGGTTGTTACAAAGCAAGGACACCCCTGGGTTTAGCCCCTTCGCATGCATCCAACTTCCCCTTTGACACTCCACCATGTTGTGACACAGCACAGGCCATAACTTGCCAGTTTCTGGCCTACAGAATGGATTCTAAATGTTTTGGCATGGATTTATTCTACAGTCTTCTGAACCTCTCCCCAACCTATCTTTATATTATTAAATTCTACTGCTCAGAAAGCTCCAAAATCCAGTCAACAGAACTAAACACTTCTTTAGCCCTGCTCATGTCTTGTGCTTTACTACCTTCTTATTTTGTTAACATCACCATTTCTTTTCACTATATCACCTAAAAATTATATAATAACAAAGGAGAAAATGAGGCTTCAAAGATACCTGTCAGGACCAGATGTGGTAGTTCACACCTGCAATCCTGGAACTTTGGAAGGCTGAGGTTGGAGGATCACTTGAAGCCAGGAGTTAGAGAGCAGCCTAAACCACATAGTGAGACCCCATCTCTACAAAAAATTTTAAAATGAGCTGGGCATGGTGGCATATGCCTGTAGTCCTAGCTACTCAGGAGGCTAAGATGGGAGGATCACTTGAGCCCAGGAGTTTGAGGTTACAATGAGATATGACTGCACAATTGCACTCCAGCCTAGGCAACAGAGTAAGATCTAATCTCCATAAAAGAAAAATTTAAAGAAATATCAGTAAAACTTTGTAATTTTTTAGAAAGGTCATAATTTTTTTTGTCACTTATAGCCAATAAAGTTTGGGGGTAAAGAGAAGTAATTCTCAAAAGTAAAGATTTTGGTGATAAGTAAATAAGAAGTTCTGTTGAGATCAAAAAGATGGACCAGCAGCTCACCAGAGATGGCCAAGGAAGGAGACAGCCAAAGCAAGCCTCCTCAGGTAAAAACGAACCTCAAAAGATGAACTTTGTTTTGTTTTGTTTTGTTTGTTTGTTTGTTTTGAGATGGAGTTTCACTCTTGTCGCCCAGGCTGGAGTGCAATGGTACAATTTTGGCTTACTGAAACATCTGGCTCCTGGGTTCGAGCAATTCTCCTGCCTCAGCCTCCCAAGTAGCTGGGATTACTAGTAGGTGCATGCCACCACACTCAGATAATTTTTGTATTTTTAGTAGAGACGGGGTTTCACCATGTTGGCCAGGCTGGTTTCGAGTTCCTAACCTCAGGCAATCCACCTGCCTCAGCCTCCCAAAGGGCTGGGATTACAAGCGTGAGCCACTGTACAGGGCCATGAAGATGAACCTTCAAAATGTGAAATCAGCCATCATAATGCTTAAATAATAAAAGAAACTACTGTTAAAGAAAGCTATGAGACAATATCTCAAAGATAAAATTTCAGTAAAGATAAAGGCATTACAAAAGATAACTAGGCTGGGTGCAGTGGCTCATGACTGTAATCTCAACAGTTTGGGAGGCTGAGGTGAGCAGATTACCTGAGGTCAGGACAAGATCAGCCTGGCCAACATGGCAAAACCATGTCTCTACTAAAAAAACAAAAATTAGCCGTGCATGGTGGTGCAAACCTGTAATCCCAGCTACTTGGTAGGGTGAGGCTTAAGAATCACTTGAACCCAGGAGGCAGAGGTTGCAGTGAGCTGAGATTACGTCACTGTACTCCAGCCTGGGTGACAGAATGAGACTTCATCTCAAAAAAAAAAAAGAGAGAGTGAGAACTAAATAGAAATTCTGGACTTAAGAAGTATAAGCAAAGATCTCAAATCAATAATCTAACCTTTTACTTTTAAACACTGAAAAAAGAACAATTAAACCAAAAGTAAGCAGGCGGGGAAAAAAAAAGATTAGAGTGGAAACTAATGAAATGGAAAACACAAAAATAGAAAACAAAACCAAAAGTTAGCTATTTGAAAAAATCAAAATTGGCAAGCTTTTAGCTCAACTAAGAAAAAAAGAGAGATTACTAAACCCAGGAACAAAACAGAGTCATTACTATGGACCCTACAAAAACAAAAAGACATAAGGAAATACTATGAACCACATGTAATAAATCGGTAAGTTGAAAAATTCCTAGAAAGATGCAAACTACTGAAATGAATTTAAAAAGAAATTTAAACTACAAATAGATCTATAACAGAGACCAAATTGGCCATTTTAAAATACCCACCAAAACCCAAATAAAACGCACACACAAAAAAGGGCCCAGAGAGTTTCACTGCTAACTCCTACCAAGCATTTAAAAGAGAATCGCAGTCTTTCACAACTCTTTGAACAAAGAGAAAGGATGAATACTTCCCAACTCATTCAATGAGTCCAGCAATACTGACATCAAAGCCAGACAAAAACATCACAAGAAAAGAAAATTAGAGATCAATATTATTTTATGAATACAGACACAAAAATGCTTTTTAAAAACTACCAGGAAACTTAATCTAGAAATATATACAGAGATCATACTTGATAAGTGGGATTATACCAGGGATGCAAGTTTGATTTAAAATCTGAAAATCAATTAATGCAATACCACAAATGGAAAACATCTCTATTCTAAAAGGACAAAAACCACATGATCATTTCAATAGATGCAGAAAAAAGCATTCTGCAAAATTCAATACCCTTTCATGATAAAAGCCACAAGTTAGCAATAGTCCAGAACTGAACCTGACAAAGGGCATATATGAAAAGCCCACAGGTAACATCAGACTTTAAGGTGGAAGATTGAATGTGTTCCCTCCTAAGACCAGGAACAAGATGAGATGTCTCTTTTCATCAAAGCTATTCAACATTACACTCCAGGTTCTAGCCAGAACAATTAGTCGAGAAAAATAAGAGGCACCCAAACTGGAAAGGTAATACTCTATTTGCTGATAACATGATCCTGGTTATAGAAAATCCCAAAGAATACACTAAACCATTATTAAAACTAATAAATCAGTTCAGCAAGGTTGCAAGATACAAGATAAACATGTAAAACAATTATATTTCTATACACTGGCAACAAACCTGAAAATAAAACAAAAAACTCCATTTACAATAGCATCAAAAAGAAAATACATAAAAATATTTTAGTAATAGAATTGAAAAACTTATACTCTGATAACAACCAAAAATTGTTGAAAGAAATTGAAGTCATCCCATGTTTCAGGGATTGAAAGACTATTTTTAAAACAGAAATACTTCTCAAACTAATCTACAGATTCAGCACAATGCCTTTCACAATCCCAGCTAGCTAATTTACTGACATTGACAAACAGATCATAAAACTCATATAAAAATTTAAGGGACTCTGAATAGCCAAAACAATCTCACAAGACAATGCATTACAGGACCCAAATCTCCTGACTTCACAACTTATTACAAAGCTAAAGTAATAAAGACAATGCAGTACCGGAATAAGAACAGGAAGTACATAAATCAAATGGATTGAGTCCAGAAAAATCCTCACATTATGGTCAACTGATTTAACAAGAATACTAAAACAATTCAACGGGGAAAAAAATAGTCTTTCCCACAAATGTTGCTGAAACAATGTCATAACTACATGCAAAAGAATTAAAATGCAGACCCCTTCCTCATACTATGTACAAAACTTGAATCAAAATGGATCAAGACCTAAATATAACAGAAAAAAATATATAAAACTTTTAGAACAAAAGAGGGTAAATCTTTATGACACTGGAGCTACCAACGTTTGTTACAGATGACACCATCAGCTGGGCATAGTGGCTCATGCCATTCTCCCAGTACTTTCCTACAAAAATTAGCCAGGTGTAGTAGCCTGCAGTCCCAGCTACTCAGGAGGCTAAGGTGGAAGGATTGGAGGACAAGGCTGCAGTGAGCCAAGATTGAGCCACTAACTCCAGCCCAATGTTTTTTTTTTTTTTAAAAAAAAAAAAACAAAACACCAACAAACCACAAACAATAGAAAAACAAATGGACATCATCAAAATTAAAAACATCTGTGCCTCAAAGGACACCATCAAGATAACTGGGAGAAAATTTTGCAAATGATGCCTGATAACAGGCTTCAATATAGAATACATAATGAACTCCAGCAACTCACTAAATAGACAAATAATTACAAATGAGCAAATGATCTAATTAGACATTTCTCCAAAAAAAGACAAATGAAAGGCCAGCTCCTGAGGGATCCAAGATGGCCAAATAGGAAAAGCTCTGGAGTGCAGTTCCCAGCGAAAACAACGCAGAGGGTGAGTGATCACCGCATTTCCAAATTGAGCTATTACAGCCCAAAGACCAGGAGATTCCCAGGCTGAAAAGCGCCATGAGTTTCCAGCATGGCTGTTTCAGCTGGCACAGCAGGTCTCCACACAAAAACCCACACAAATCTGGGCAGCCATTCCAACTGGCACCTGGAAGGCCTGGGAGACAGAGCCACCCATTCAACTGAAGAAAAAGGGAGCTGAAACGGAGCCAGGTGATCTGGCTCAGTGGGTTCCCTCCCCACGAAGACCAGCAATCTGAAACGCTCTGGATTGAGAGTTTTGTAGCAAGTGCAGCTGGACCTGGGACAGTCCAGATCTGTGGGGGGAAGGGCATCTGCCATTACTGAGGCAGTCTACCATTACTGAGGCAGTCAGCCATTACCGAGGCAATCCAACACTATCAAGGCAGTCCGCCATTACCGAGGCAGTCCGTCATTACCAAGGCAGACTGCCATTACCAAGGTAGACCGCCATTACCAAGGCAGTTCTAACTATACCTCTGTAAACAAAACCGCAAGGAAGTTCACAGAGCAGGTAGGCTTTGCCACCTCATGGCAGCTCAGCAATGCCTCTGATGGCAGACTGTGACTAGGCTACCTCCTTGCTGGGCTGGGCATCTCTGAAAAAAGAGAGCAGCACATCAGAAACTTATAAATAAAGCCCCACCTTCCCAGGACAGAGCACCTGGAAAAAGGGCGGTTATGAGTTCCACTGCAACAGGCTTAAACATACCTGCCCAGCAGCTCTGAACAGGACAATGGGGCTCACAGCTCAGCACTTGAGCTACTATAAGGGTCAAAATGTTCCCTCAAGCAGCTCCCTGATCCCCCTGTATCCAAAGAGACACCTCATAAAGGAGAGCTCACGCTGACATCTGGCAGGTATCCTTCTGGAACTAAGACAACAGAAGAAGAAACTGGCAGCAACCCTTACTGTTCTGCAGTAGTTGCAGGTGATCCTCAGGCAAGAAGAATCTGGAGTGGACCTCCAGTAGTCCTACAGCAGAGGGGCCTGACTATTAAAAGGAAAACTAAAAAACAAGAAGAAATAACTTCATCATCAACAAAAAGGATGTCCACTCAGAGACCCCATCCAAAAGTCACCAACTACAAAGACCACAAGTAGATAAATCCACAAAGACAGGAAGAAACCAGCGCAAAAAAGGATGAAATCACCCAAAACCAGAATGCCTCTCCTCCTCCAAGGGATCACAACTCCTCACCAGCAAGGGAACAAAGCTGGATAGAGAATCAATCTGACGAACTGACAGAAATACGCTTCAAAAGGTGAGTAATAACAAACTTCCCTGAGCTAAAGAACATGTTCTAACCCAATGCAAAAAAATTAAGAACCTGGAAAAAAGCTTTGAAGAAATGCTAATGAGAATAAACAGCACAGAGAAGATTATAAATTACTTATATAGCTGAAAAACACAACATGAGAACTTTGTGAAGCATGCATAAGTTTCAATAGCCGAATTGACCAAGCAGAGGAAGGGTATCAGAGATTGAAGATCAAATCAATGAAATAAAATGAGAAGGCAAAATTAGAGAAAAACGAGTGAAAAAAATGAATAAAGCCTTCAAAAATTATGGGATTATGTGAAAAGACCTAATCTACATCTGATAGGTGTACCTGAGAATGATGGAGAGAATGAATCCAAGCTGGAAAACACTCTTCAGGGTATCGTCCAGGAGAATTTCCCCAACCCAGGAAGGCAGGCCAATATTCAAGTCCAGGAAATACAGAGAACACCACAAAAATATTCCTCAAGAAGGGCAACCCCAAGGCACATAATTGTCAGATTCACCAGGGTTGAAATGAAGGAAAAAATGCTAAGGGCAGCCAGAGAGAAAGGTGGAGTTACCCACAAAGGGAAGCCCATCAGACTCACAGTGGATCTGTCAGCAGAAATCCTACAGGCCAGAAGAGAGTGGGGGCCAATATTAAATATCCTTAAAGAAAAGAACTTTCAACCTAGATTTCATATCCAGCCAAACTAAGCTTCATAAGCAAAGGAGAAATAAAATCCTTTAGGAAGAAGCAATTGCTGAGAGATTTCATCACCACCAGGCCTGCCTTACAAAAGCTCCTGAAAGAAGCACTAAACATAGAAAGGAACAAGCAATACCAACCACTCCAAAAACATACCAAATGGTAAAGAGCATTGACACAATGAAGAGACTGCATCAACTAACAGGCAAAATAACCAGCTAGCATCAAAATGGCAGGATCAAGTTCACACATAATTATTAATCCTAAATGTAAATTATTAACCCTAAATGTAATATTAACATTATTAACCCTAAATGTAAATGGGCTAAATACCCCATTCAAAAGACGCAGACTGGCAAATTGGATAAAAAGTCAAAACCCATCAGTGTGTGGTATCCAGGAAATCCCTCTCACATGCAAGGATACACATAGGCTCAAAATAAAGTGGTGGAGGAAGATTTACCAAGCAAATGGAGAGCAAAAAAAAAAGCAGGAGTCGCAATCCTAGTCTCTGAGGAAATAGACTTTAAACCAACAAAGATCAATGGAGACAAAGAAGGGCATTACATAATGGTAAAAGGATCAATGCAACAAGAAGAGCTAACGATCCTAAATATATAGGTACCCAATGCAGGAGCACCCAGATACATAAAGCAAGTTCTTAACAACCTACGAAGAGACATAGACTGGCATACAACAATAGTGGGAGACTTTAACGCTCCACTGTCAATGTTAGACAGATCAATGAGACGGAAAATTAACAAGGATATCCAGGACTTGCACTCAGATCTGGACCAAGCAGACCTAAGAGACATCTACAGAAATCTCCACCCCAAATCCACAGAATATATATTCTTCTCAGCACCACATCACACCTACTCTAAAATTGACCACATAATTGGAAGTAAATCACTCTCCATCAAATACAAAAGAATGGAAATCATAACAAACAGTCTCTCAGACCACTGTGCAATCAAATTAGAACTCAGAATTCAGAAACTAACTCAGAACTGCGCAACTTCATGGAAACTGAACAACTGGCTCTTGAATGTTGACTGGATAAACAACAAAATGAAGGCAGAAATAAAGATGTTCTTTGAAACCAAGAATGAAGACACAATGTACCAGAATCTCTGGGACAAATTTAAAGCAGTGTCCAGAGGAAAATATATAGCAATAAATGCCCACATGAGAAGAAAGGAAAGATCTAAAATCGACATCCTATCATCAAAATTGAAAGAGCTAGATGAATAAGATTAAAAAAAAAACCTCAAAAGCTATCAGAAGATAAGAAATAACTAAGATCAGGGCACAACTGAAGGAGACAGAGACACCAAAAAAACCCTTCAAAAAATCAATAAACCCAGGACCTGGTTTTTTGAAAATATCAACAAAATAGACTGCTAGCCAAGTTAATCAGAAAGAAAAGAGAGAAGAATCAAATAGATGCAATAAAAAAATAATAAAGGGGTGTACCTATGCAACAATCTTGCATGTCCTTCACATGTACCACAAAACCTAAAATGCAATAAATTTAAAAAATAATAATAATAAAGGGGATATCACAATCTATTACACAGAAATACAAACTACCATAGGTGATTACTACAAACTCTATGCACATAAACCTGTAAACCTGGAAGAAATGGATAAATTCCTGGACACTTGCACCCTCACAAGCCTAAACCAGGAAGAAGTGGAAACCCTGAATAGACCAATGACAAAGGCTGAAGTAGAGGCAGCAATTAATAGCCCAGCAACCAAAAAGAGCCTAGGTCCAGATGGGTTCACAGCTGAATTCTACCAGACATACAAAGAGGAGCTGGTACCATTTCTTCTGAAACTATTCCAAACAATCCAAAAACAGGGAATCCTTCCCAAATCACTTTATGAGATAAACATCATCCTGATACCAAAACCTGTCAGAGACTCAACAAGAAAAGAAAACTTCAGGCCAATATCCATGATGAACACAGATGCAAAAATCTTCAATAAAATAATAGCAAACCGATTGCAACAGCACATCAAAAAGCTTATCCATCACGATCAAGTAGGCTTCATCTCAGGGATGCAAGGCTGGTTCAACATACGCAAGTCTATAAACGTAATCCACCACATAAACAGAACCAAAGACAAAAACCACATGATTATCTCAATAGATGCAGAGAAGACCTTCGACAAAGTTCAACAGCTCTTTATGCTAAAAACTCTCAATAAACCAGGTACCAACAGAACATATCTCAAAATAATAAAAGCTATTTACAACAAATCCACAGCCAGTATCATACTGAATGGGCAAAAACTGAAAGCATTCCCTTTGAAATTTGGCACTAGACAAGGATGCCCTCTCTCACCACTCCTATTCAATATAGTATTGGATGTTCTAGCCAGAGCAATCAGGCAAGAAAAAGAAATAAAGGGCATTCGATTAGGAAAGCAGGAAGTGACATTGTCTCTATGTGCACGCAACATGATTATATATTCAGAAGACCCCATCATCTCAGCCCAAAATCTCCTTAAACTGATAAGCAACTTCAGCAAAGTCTGAGGATACAAAATGAATGTGCAGAAATCACAAGCATTCCTATATACCAATAACAGACTTAAAGAGAGCCAAATCAAGAACAAACTGCCACTCACAATTGCTACAACGAGAATAAAATACCAAGGAATACAACTAACAAAGTATGTAAAAGATCTCTTCAAGAAGAACTACAAACCACTGCTTAAGGAAATGAGAGGACACAAACAGATGGATAAACATTCCATGCTCATGGTTAGAAGAATCAGTGTCATGAAAATGGCCATACTGCCCAAAGTAATTTATAGATTCAATGCTATCTCCATCAAGCTACCTATGACTCTCTTCACCGAATTGGAAAAAAACACCTTAAACTTCATAAGGAACCAAAAGAGAGCCTGCATGGCCAAGACAATTCTAAGCAAAAAGAACAAAGCTGGAGGCATCACACTACCTGACTTCAAATTATACTACAAGTCTACAGTAATCAAAACAGCATGGTACTGGTACCAAAACAGAGATATGGACCAATAAAACAGAACAGAGGCCTTGGAAGAAATGCCACACATCTACAACCATCTGATGTTTCACAAACCTGACAAAAACAAGCAATAGGGAAAGGATTCCCTGTGGGAAACCTAATAAATGGTGTTGGGATAACTGGCTAGCCATGTGCAGAAAGCAGAATCTGGATCTCTTTCTGACACCTTACACTAAAATTAACTCCAGATGGATTAGAGACTTAAACATAAGACCTAACACCATAAAAACCCTAGAAGAAAACCTAGGCAAAACCATTCAGGACATAGGCATAGGGACGGACTTCATGACTAAAACACCAAAAGCATTGGCAACAAAAGCCAATATAGACAAATGAGGTCTAGTTAAACTCCAGAGCTTTTGTACAGCAAAAGAAACAATCATTAGAGTGAATCAGCAACCAACAGAATAGGAAAAAATTTTGCAATCTACCCATCTAACAAAGGGCTAATATCCAGAATCTACAAAGAACTAAAACAAATTTATAAGAAACAAACAAACCCATTCAAAAGTAGGCAAAGGATATGAATGGACACTTTTCAAAAGAAGACATACATGAGGCCAAGAAACATATGAAAAAATGCTCATCATCACTGATTATCAGAGAAATGCAAATCAAAGCCACATTGAAATATCATCTCATGCCAGTTAGAATAGCTATCATTAAAAAATCTGGAGACAACAGATGCTGGAGAGGATGTGGAGAAATAGGAACACTTTTACACTGTTGGTGGGAGTATAAATTAGTTCAACCATTGTGGAAGACAGTGTGGCACTTCCTCAAGGGCCTAGAAATAGAAATTCCATTTGACCCAGCAATCTCATTACTGGGAATATATCTAAAGGATTATAAATCATTCTATTATAAAGACATATGCACACATACGTTCATTGTAGCACTGTTTACAATAGCAAAGATCTGGAACCAACCCAAATGCCCATCGATGATAGACTAGGCAAGGAAAATGTGGTACATACACACCATGGAATACTATGCAGCCATAAAACATGATGAGTTTGTGTCCTTTGTAGGGACATGGATGAATCTGGAAAGCATCATTCTCAGCAAACTGACACAAGAGCAGAAAATCTAACGCTGCATGTTCTCACTCAGAGGTAGGTGTTGAACAATGAGAACACATGGACACTGGGAGGGGAACATCACACACCAGGGTCTGTTTCAGGGGACTAGGGTAGGGACAGCAGTGGGTAGGGAGGTTAGGGAGGGATAACATGGGGAGAAATGCTGATAGAGGTGATGGGAATGGAGGCAGCAAACCACACTGCCATGTGTGTACCTATGGAACAATCCTGCATGTTCTGCACATGTACCCCAGAACCTAAAGTGCAATAATATATATATAAAGGCCAATCAGTACATGAAATATGCCCAAGATCATTAGCCATCATAAAAATGCAAATAAAAACCACAATGAGACACTACTTCACAAATGAAACAATTGTTGGCAAAATCATGAAGAAATTGGAACTCTCTATCATTGCTGCAGGAATGGAAAATGGTGTAGCTGCTTTAGAAACAGTTTTGACAGTCCCTCAAATGATTCAACACAGAATGACTATATTCTACTCCTAGAAAATGAAAACATAACCAAACAAAAACTTGTACACGAAAGTTCCAAACAGCATTATTCATAATGGCCAAAAAGTAAAAATAACCCAAATGACCAACAACTGATGAATGGATAAAATGTGATTTGACTATACAATGAAATATTATTTGGCATTAAAAGAAAGTATCAATACACACTATCACATAGATGAACATTGAAAACCTTATGCCAAGTGAAAGAAGCCAGTTACAAAGGACGACATATAAGATTATTCCATTTATATAAAATGCCCAGAATAAGCAAATCCATAGAGACAAAGTCATAGTGGTTGCCCAGAGCTTGGGGCAATTGACTGGTAATGAGTTTTTTTGGGAGAGGTGATGAAATATTCTAAAATTGTGATAACAGTTGCACAATTCTGTGAATACACTAAAAACCGCTTACATATAAACTTTAAATGGATGGAATGAATTACATGTCAAAACTGTAAGAAATACATAAAGTTAAACAGAACTAAAAGAAAAAAATCACATTTTACTTAAATATTTCAACATTTTTCTTATTGATCATCGTACCACAATAGTATCAAAAATTGCATTAATCTTGTTGAAAACAAGAATCAAAATTAGTAACTTATTAAAAATATAAAGTATGAAATTTTGCCTTTTAAATTGGTCAAGAAAAACTTCTTTCTATAGTACCTTAATTGCTGGTTAGAAAAGGTACCTGGGAGTATTTAAGTAAAATACACAAAAATAAAAGGAACGTGAAAATCTCTGAGACTCCATCTGAGTAGAATTTACTCAGTTAATGTTTCCTTCATTATTTTTTTATAGCAACTTAAATTATTACATATTTTTCTGTGCATGCCTTTCTCAGCAAAGTACAGTTTCCAAACTACTTGGCTCTTTTAGTCATTTAAACAGGGTTTGTGCCAGCAAGCACAATCTATAGGCTGTCCTTTCCATTTTTCATCATAATATAAACAAAATGTCAAGCAGGCATGTAAACTTCAAATGTAACTGTCAAGTAAGGTGCTTTCCAGACATACATTACCTGATCAATTCCCCTTCCTTTGCACTGCAGAATGATTACTTCCAGAAGTTTAGCTGCGTGACACTCTGCATCTTCTCCTGCATCTCCACATAGTACCTGCAGTAATTACAATTTAGCTTAGCAGTGAGTGGCACTGCATAGAGGTTAATCAAGTCCACATGAAACAAATGTCCCATATACATTCAGCCATAGGAATCATAGCTTTGCTTGTTGTTCAAGTTTACCTCGCCAACTCAAAGAAGAATGGTCAAAATAAATTCCATCTGTCATCTCTCTCATTTCTTATTAGGAGCAATAATTCACTTATTTGACCTTGGATTAATAAAGTAGACTATATGAGTTAATTTTCCAGATAAATGAAGCTTCGCTTTAAAGGCACCAAAACTATAAAATGAAACCAAAACAAAATAATCTTCTTTTTTTTTTTTTTTTTTTTTTTTTTTTTTTTTTTTGAGACGGAGTTTTGCTCTTGTTTCCCAGGCTGGTTTTCAATGGTAGAAACACGTTTCTTTTTTTTTTTTTCCCCATTTATTTATTTTATTGTATTTTAGGTTTTGGGGTACATGTGAAGAACATGCAAAATTGTTGCATAGGAACACACCTGGCAGTGTGATTTGCTGCCTTCCTCCCCATCACCTACATCTGGCCTTTCTCCCCCTGCTATCCCCCCCCNGGTTTCACCATGTTGACCAGGATGGTCTCGATCTCTTGACCTTGTGATCCACCCGCCTCGGCCTCCCAAAGTGCTGGGATTACAGGCTTGAGCCACTGCGCCCGGCATAATCTTCTTTTTAAACAATAAAACTATTTTTTTTGTTCCTTTTGAATTCTGGTCCATATGCACCCATTTTTTCATAACCACCATAGTTTCATATTACATACCTTTCAATTTCCCAACATGAACTTCATAATTAGGAATATTTTTCATGGACATTGTAACCATTTATAACTATACAATATGATAGTAGGTGAATATAACAAAGTTACCGGACAGTTCCCCTATTGTTAATTCTGTATTTTCACTATAATAAACAATTCTACAATGTACATGTTCATACCTAAAATTTGGAGTGTGACTGCATTATAATATGATTTCCAAAAAAGTTCCTAGAGCATGCTTATATTAAAAATTGTTTGTAATGAAAAAAATTAATTAATGGTTCAAATACAAGACATAAGGAAAAGAATAGATTTAAAGAAATAAGGGTGGGATAGAAATTTAAAATATAGACAAAAAGAGGTAACAGAAATAAAAAGCAAAGTCATTGAAAAAAGACCTAATGAAGTAAGCAACTTTTAAATTATTTTTAAGAGGCAAAAAAATAAATAAATAAAATGCAAAACTTAAAAATATTAGGAATGAAAGAGACATAAATACAGACAAAAGGTAGATTTGAAATAATACTATAAAGAACACTATATTCTTTACATTTAAAAACTTAATTTTCCAAAAAAATTTTAAGAGAAATAAATTAAGAAATTCCAGATAATTCTGATAGATTTAACATTCCCATTTAATTTAATTTCATTCTCTCCCAACATGCTATCAAAATAATGGTAAAGAGATTTTAAAGGTGTACATATACAAAGACAGAGAAAAGTGGAGGTAACAGCAATAAACATTTTGGAAACTGGAAAGTAGTCAGTGAGCTGAATCATAAGCAGATACTAGGCAAAGCCAAGAATCAACTGTATTTACATAAATTTAAAATGCTATCTCTAGGACAAAATATCATAGTCCAGCTACTAAATGTGAATGGACTCTAGAAATCGGCTGCCTTGGTTCAAACCATAGCTCTTCCACTTATTAGCTGTTTTTAGAAAAGTTACTTAACCTCTTTGACTGTCCCCATCTATAAAATAGGAATAAAAGAACCTACTTCATAAGGTGTACCATACAGAAAGAAAAATAATTACTTCCCCTTCCCAAAACTGCGTTTACTTGGGGGAATCGGCAATTTGTTTTAGGTTTGCCAAAAGGAAAGAAAACAAAAATATATTTTGTAATTTTTTAAATGGGCTCTGGAGTCAGACTACTAGGTTCAAATCTGGCTCCAACACATAGTAGCTACATGATTAGAACTATTTCCTAACCTCAAGTGCAGTGAAAGAAATTATCTCAGTTTCCTTTTGATACAAATGTGATACCTTCATACTGTCATAAAGATTAAATTATTATGTATAAAGTGCTTAGAAAATGTCTGTCATACAATAACAATTCAACAAATATTACCTAGTATTAAAACAAGTATTTTATATCCATAAAAGAATGCAAAATAAATTTTAATTACTTGATAAGTATAAGGAAATCGTATCAGTTTTACTGTATCTGAAAATATAAAGAGAAGCTGTGAATTACTAATGGAAAACACAGGACTGTTGTGCTTGTTGCTTTCTTTCCCTCTTTCCCCATTAGCTACATCTCTAACAGGGAAAACTGAAGATTGCCAGCTGATTATGATTTAACAAGATGGATTATCACAGTGGTGAATAATTCATTACAACTCACAATTCAGCCCCTTCAGTTTATATGTAAAACAGCTTACCGACTTCCCCAAATTTCCCTGACTCTTTAGAACTGAACTGAGACCCAGACCTAAACCAGATATACTGATTAGCAATGAAGAGCTCTTACCAGATTTTGGGTACAACCCTTCTAGTGAGGAAAAAAAGTGTGTGTTTGTGGGGGAAGAGTACACTAGCTACTTTACTCTCAACTCCAGCCAAACTTTCTGGTTTCTGGTTATGTGAGCTTTATAAAATTGGCCTGCCAGATTTATGCAATATAGTTTCGTATTTATGTGTATGTGTGTATATTATATATATGTATATATTATATATTATATATATATATATATATATATATATGGGTTTATCAAAAGGAAAAGAAAAACAATATTAAGCCAAAGATCCCAAAATATAACCAATAGAGGACCAAATCTATCTTGTGACAAAAACAACACGGTAGACAATCATGTTTCGGTATAAGGATAAGAATAGCCATTATGTGGATTATAGATTATCTTGTTAAATGATGCTTTTCCTACTATTATAATTTTTATCTTATGTTGTTTATGCTCAAGTTACCTATATCTAGTGCTTCGAACATATACATTAAATTAAAAAATAAAAAAGATCATGCCATTTGTCACTGATTAACAAAACATGTGGCTAATTTTCCTAGCACTTTAATCAGGTAGAAACTTCATTTCCGAAAGAAAAAACACAAAGTAAAAAGTACAGATATAAAAGGAGCAAACATTCATAAGCACAACACACAATATGAAACTTTCAAATTCCAAAGATTCTTTTGAAAATACAAATGAAAAAAATATATGTTGATGAAGGTAATGCAGAATTAAATGTATAAGAAACAAACTGAAAAGGTAACCTGAAGCAAAACAGGCAAGCATTAGTAAGAACCACTGCAACAATATATTAGGACATGCTTACCTTCCTACACATTGTAAAAAGAATTTCTAAATGTCTTGGATTTGATAGTAAGGTATCTGTATCTATTGTCACATAATTATGCAGGAGAGGCATCATGTCTGAAAAAAAATCAAAATCCCAATGAGACTTGAGCGACAGGAACAGAAATAAATTATTCCCACTGAAACCATATTTCTGTAGCACCCACACATTAGTTTCTTCCCATACAACCACAAAAGGCTAGAAATGAAAGTAATAAATCTGCTGTATATTTATAGATGGGAAAATGTGGAGCAGGAAGACTAAGACACTCATCATTTATTGAAGTACTTGTGCTGAATTTTTTTCCTTTTCTCCACTGCACACTTGCTATCTGACATATTTTATATTTTCTTGCTCATTTGTCTGAGTGACTTCCTAGCCTCCCATCATCCCCATTAGAATATAAGTTTCAAAAGGGCAAAGGCTATTTATTTTGCTCACTGCTGGATTGCCGAGCTTAGAATAGAGATTGGAATACAGTTGGGGTCCATAAGATATTTATTAAATTAACATATGGATATATGCTCTGGTCATAAACTAACTTAACACTCAATACGAAATTCAGCCTACCTCCTTTGCCTGCATACCTAGGGCTGAAAAACACTGCTGCAACAGCCCCAGCTTTTATGTGACTGGGAAATAAAAACATTTTCTGATCAATACTGGAATCATATGTGTTTTTATTTCAGGAATCAACAGGAAGTAACATCTAGACACAGAAAAGCAAAAATGCTATGGTCAAATCCATACCTGTAAAGTATTCAAAGGAATCCTGCTGAAATACTTGATATAGTATACCTAGAAGCTGCCACAATTGAAGGGAAATACTGTGGCAGGTTAAACTGTATGCCAAGGAAAGAATTTCTTCATAGAATTCTAGAAGGAAGAAAATCTCTAGTTAGAATGCTAGAAAATAGCAAAAATTAAAACAAAGACCACACAGAGGGTTTAGACTGCCTATGCTGACATAGTCCTCCTCTATCCAACATACTCAAAAGCCTCCCTTTCTCCGTATTTGTATCTTCGGCTATATATCTGCCATCTTCCATTTCCTACCAAGATCGGCCCTTCTATTCCATAAGAAGGCAAGGCAAAAATTTGTTTTTACTAAACTGTCTTATACTATTGGAAAAATAAAGTTTTTTTCTATTTTATTATATAAAACTGTATTAGAAATAGATACAAGAAGGTGCGCTTTATCATTCCTCTCCTACGTCAAGGATTTAAAATTTACAAATAATTAATAATATTCTTCGGAGAGTTTAATTATACCAGGCTAAATTATCTACCTATCTCAAATTTATACTTTTACTAACAAGTATACAACGAGCAGGAGTCTGTCAATTTACAGAACTTGTAAAATGTACGGTATTCTTCAATTAATCAAGACAATAAGACCCACCGTAAAGCAGATGAGTTCAAAGGAAATGTTCTTATACTCACAAATATCATTATCCTCAGTCAAAAGTAAATTTTATCTACACATACAATCAGGAAACATAAACCTCAACAAAAATTTCAAATAGTTCCTACCATATCACTGAGCAAAACTAGTATTCACCCTGGAAACTTGATTAAAGTTTCTCTACGGCTGGGCGCGGTGGCTCACGCTTGTAATCCCAGCACTTTGGGAGGCCGAGGCGGGTGGATCACGAGGTCAAGAGATCGAGACCACCCTGGTCAACGTGGTGAAACCCCGTCGCTGCTAAAAATACAAAAATTAGCTGGACATGGTGGCGCACGCCTGTAGTCCCAGCTACTCGGGAGGCTGAGGCAGGAGAATTGCTTGAACCCAGGAGACGGAGGTTGCGGTGAGCCGAGATCGCGCCATTGCACTCCAGCCTGGGTAAAAAGAAAAAAAACCCCAACAAAAAAAAAAAAAAAAAAAAACTTAATATATTCAAAAGCTATCAACACAGATACTTCCCTTACTGAAAGCAAAATAAAATTAAAATTATAAATATTGAGAAATAATTTATGTAAGAAAATCACTTGAAAAATAAATTATCTAAATACAGAATTTCTAAAAGTTCTAGCATGGCGCTGGCATAAAAACAGACACACAAACCAATGGAACCGAATACAACACCCAAAAGTCTATCTACCCATTTAGGGTCAATTAATTTTCAACAAAGATGCCACTAACACTCAATGGAGAAAGGACAGTCTCTTCCATAAATGGCACTGGGAAAACTAAATATCCATTTGCAGAAAATGAAATTAGATCCTTATCTTACACCATATACAACAATCTACTCGAAATGGATTAAATACTTAAGGTTTAAGACCTGACATGATAAAACTACTAAAAAAAAACGTAGGGGAAAAGCGCCATGGAAACTTAGAACACTGGTCTGGAGAATGATTTTTTTTTTGATATGAGGATATAATCCCAAAGCACACACAACAAAAGCAAAAACAAATAGGATTGCATCAAACTAAAAGGCTTTTGCATAGCAAAGAAAACAATCCACAGAGTGAAGAGACAACCTCCAGAATGAGAGAAAATATTTGCAACCTATATCAGATGAAGATTTAATATCCAAAATATATAAGGAACTCAAACCACTCAGAAGAAAGAAAATAGCCCAATTTAAAAATGGGCAAAAGATCTGAATGGCTATTTCTCAAAAGATGACATACTAATGGCCAAGAAGTAAACAAAAAAAAATTTAACATCACTAATCATCAGGGAAATGCAATCAAAACCACAATGAGGTTTCGCCTCATATCTATGAGGATGGCTATTATCAAAAAGACAAAAGTTAAATTCTGGAGGGGATACAGAGAAAAAGGAAATTGTTGTATACTCTTGATGGGAGAGTAAAAACAGCCATTGTAGAAAGCAGTATGGAAGTTCATCAAAAAATTAAAAATAGAATTACCATATGATCAAGCCATCCTAGTAGTACTGGGTATATATCCAAAGAAATTAAAATCAGGATCTTAAAGAGATAATGTGCCCTCCTATATTCACTGAAGCATGTTCCACAATAGCCAAGATATGAAAATACCTAAGTGTTCACTGACAAATGAACAGATAAAGAAAATGTGGTATATATACATGAAAGAATACTAGTCCACCTTAAAAAAAAATCCTATTATTTGCAACAACAGAGATGGACACACTATGCTAAGTGAAATAAGCCAAAACAGAACTTGCAGAAATTCTTTTAGTAATTAAAGGCCACAGTTTACATCAAGGTTCACTCTTTGCGTTTTTCATTCTAAGGGTTTTGACAAATGTATAATGACATGTGTTCATCATTATTGAATCATACAGAGTAGTTTCACTGCCTAAAACTTCTGTGCTCTACCTATGCATCCTTCCCTTACTCCCATCCCCAAGCCCTGGCAACCATTGGTCTTTTTACTGAAAGCTGTACTTCTAAAAAATATCTATTTTTTAATTGACAAAATAAAAATTGCACATATGATGTATATACCATTTTGAAATATGTGTATTTTGTGGAATGGCTAAATCTGGCTAATTATCACATCCATTACTTCACATGCTTTACGGTGGTGACACCACTCAAAATCTACTCTCAGCAATTTTCAAGTATATAATATATTGTTATTAACTACTGTCACCATTTTGATCAACATCTCCCCTCCCTCCACTTCCTGCTTACCACATTCTATTCTCTCTTTCTATGAGTTTGAGTGAGATCACTCAGCATAATGTCCTCCAGGTCCACCCATGTTGTCACAAATGACAGGATTTCCTTCTTTTTTAAGGCGAATAGTATTCCACTGTTTATACATGCCATGTTATATTCAAGAACTATTCAAATATTATTCACATATATTAGCAGTGCATGCTCAATTTTTTACCAACATTGAACAGTAAAAAGCCTGGAGACAACAGCCCTTAATTAGAGACATGCTTTTCCTGCATCCTTCTGGGTACTACACAGCTTGCATCTCTCTCACACCCACGTGATATGGGGCTAGCACCTTCAAAATGCTTGAATACAATGGAAGAGTTGCCTACTCTGCAAAATTCCCGTGAGCTTGTAACATCTAGCATTAGTTACTGATTCTACTCAGAGTTCAGCTATTATAAGAGATAACAGGACAATTAATTCACACTTTTTTTTGAGACAGGATCTTACTCTGTTGCCCAGTGGGAGTGCAGTGGCAAAACCATGATTCACTGCAGGTAGAGGCTGCAAAATCATGATTCACTGCAGGCAGAGGCTGCAAAATCATGATTCACTGCAGGCAGAGGTTGCAAAATCATGATTCACTGCAGCCTCTACCTGAAATGAATCATGCAGGCTCAGGTGATCCTCCCACCTCAGCCTGTTGAGTAGCTGGAACCACAGGCACATGCCACCACACTCAGCTAATTTTTTGTATTTTTTGTAGAGACAGAGTTTCACCATGTTGCACTGGCTGGTCTTGAACTTCTGGGCTCAAGCAATGCACCCACCTCAGTGTCCCAAACTATTGAGCTTACAGGCATGAGCCACTGTGCCCAGCCATTTCACATTTCTGAATAATAATAATAAAAAAAAGCCTATCAAATATTTTTCAATCCCAGATGAAAGTAATCTTACCTAAACCTCATCCCAGTTCATTTCTAGCAACAGGCAAATTTAAATTATCTGTCTTTTAAAATTCCAAGACCAAAAATTCTTAATTGGATGTATAATTTATCTCTGAATGAAAACACAGATATTTAACACTTTGGAAAAGACATCCAAAAACTGAAGTGAATATGTTTCTCTTTCTCAAAATTGTTCATCTTGTTAAACCTGAAGGGCTAAAATTATACTTTGAGTTCAAATTTTTAAACATTTTTCAATTTACCTTTTTATTCAACCTTTGAACTTACCAATTACACGTTTATGCAGAACAAGATCAATGATCCGTAGACAGATATTCTCTAACTGCTGCGTAATCTAAAGATAAATTTTAAATATTAAGCTTAAATTATAATTAGTATATAAATTTAATATTCTGCCAACAACAATATCAACAGAACATTTTTGAGACAGTAACTTGACAATTCTAAACTTCATGTGAAAAGCTGAACAAGAAAGAATAATCAGAAAATTTTGAAAAACAGACTAATGACAGAAATGGGGGCTAAATCTATAACAGACTTAACAGTTCATATTAGTTCCTTACCATATAATTTTATACCAAAATAAATTCCTAATGGATAAAAGATTTCAATGTAGAAAAACAAACCATAAAAAAAGAATAAAAAGAATTCTTGTATCCTGAAAAGGGAAAGTGACTCAAAGCCCAGAACTATGAAAAACATGAAATCATCTGACTAAAAAATTTTAAAATTTTAAGTCAAAGATAAATGAAGAAGTGAGTGAAATATTTTCAAATGGTATCACAAAGATCAAATTCCCCTTACATGAAATTAATGAATTTTTAAAAATTGAAATACAATAGAAGACAAATGTGTTTTTTTAATAATCTTTGCCTGTGTTTATAAAAAGATGTTCATTATAATACATGGTAAGAGTACAAATTCCAAGTGCAACATTAACAATTTTGACCTATCAAGACTGGCAATGATTAAAATTATGGGACTGGGAAGACACACTCTGTGTGTATATTGATTTGTGGAGTATAGACGGTAGAAACGCTGAAGGACAAGTTGGCAACATCCTTCAAATTTACCCATACAAATACGATGCAACCCAGCAATTCCACTTCAAGGAATTTACCCTTCAGACATATTATGTGTGCAAAATGACATGTAAAAGGCCATTCATTTCAGCAATGTTTGTGATTGCTAGCAATCAAATGTCCATTTAAATAAGAGACAATCAAAGTATATCCACTAAACAGGGACTGGTGAAATAAATTTGACACATCATACAAGGGAATATTAGGTAACCATTCAAAATGCATAAATTTATTGACATGGAAGAATCACCAAGATATATTAGGTAAAAAATAACAAAAACTGTGTATAGTATGCCATTATTTTCATAAAAGAAAAATATACACATTCACTTTTTGCTTATATGTTAATAGTTCTAGAAAGATACAAAAACCTGGTTTAAAAAAAAAAAAGAAAGAAAAAACAACTATTTCCAGAGAGGAGAATTAGATAGCTGGGGAGTTGAGTAAGAAGGTAAAATTTCACGGAATTTTCTTTTCACATCTTTTGATTTTTTCAACACGTTTGTATTAAATATTTTAAAATAAGTTAAAATCCATGATGGGTTACATTTTTCATATAAATGTCCTATTTCTACTGTCAAATATATCCTAATATTCAACTTAAATTACTGTCTTAAGGTTCAAATGATCCAAAATTTCCCAGTTTAAAATACTGTCAATATGCTTAAAACCATTCAACAAAAATGAATATGCTTAAGCGCCTATTTTAGATCACAATTTTGTGTTTCATACATTATTTGTCAGTGTTTCATAAATGTGTTTCCTTTTAAGGAAATAATTGTTTTCTAAGTTTGCTTTTAATAAGTCAAAGTTCAAAATCTTAGTCAGGAGACCAAGATTCCAGTTGGTTTTGCCTGTAATTATCCATGGCCTTGTTGGTAAAGCCATTTAGCTGAAGGCTTTAGGTTTTATTGTCTTTAGGTAAGGATGCTGTATTCGTGTGTCTCAATTTTAATGCACACCTCTCTAATTACAGTAAGTTCACACATCCCTTAAACACTATTTGGAATTCAAAATAAATTTAACATCAAGAGAAATAAATAAAAACAAAAAGATGCTGTCTTGTTTTTAAACTATCCCTCAGCTCATTCTACTACTGCCCACACACACTTGTGAAAACTAGACAAGGTGATTTCTAAGATCTCTTCAAATTTAAAATACAAGTCCTAAGTATAAGACAAAAGAACTATCCCTTAAATTTACTTGTCATTTAATTTGGAACATCTCACTGTTGCCAAGAAGACCATCTAGTTTCAATATAGCAGGACACAAAAATAAAATAATAAAAATGAAAATAAAAATTAACATTAAGCCCTTTAGGCAAATGAAGGCTAGTCTAGAAGAATATCAAGCCATTTTTAAGAAGCAAGTCAGCTGGGCGCAGTGGTTTATGCCTGTAATCCCAGCACTTTGAGAGGCCTAGGCAGGCATATCATTTGAGGTCAGCAGTTCCAGACCAGCCAGGCTGATATGGTGAAACCCCGTCTTCCCTAACAATACAAACATTAGCCAGGTGTGGTGGCAGGTAGCTACTTAGGAGGCTGAGGTAAGAGAATCACTTGAACCAGGAGGCCAAAGTTGAAGTGAGCTGAGATTGTGCCACTGTACTCCAGCCTAGGCAACAGAGCAAGACTTGTCTCAAAAAAAAAAAAAAAAAGAAAAAAGAACAAGTCATCTTCCATTGGCATGTGATAAACACAGGATAAACCAACAGCTACATGGTTTAACAATGCTATTTAAAGAGGCAGTAGCAGCCAGGCAAGGTGGCTCATGCCTGTAATCCCAACACTTTGAGAGGCCAAGTGGGCAGATCACCTGAGATCAGGAGTTCGAGACCAGCCTGGCCAACATGGTGAAATTCCATCTCTGCTAAAAATACAAAAATTAGCTGGGTGCAGTGGTGCATGTCCCAGCTACTTGGGAGGCTGAGGCAGGAGAATGGCCTGAACCTGAAAGATGGAGGTTGTAGTGAGCCAAGATCACACCACTGCATTCCAGCCTGGGTAACAGAGTGAGACACTGTCTCAAATAAATAAATAAGACTGTCTTAAATAAATAAAAAGTAGTACCTGCTTCCTAAGCGCTCACCTTGTAAAACAATAGCTGCCATAATTGCCAAACAAGTCAACTTGCACTCCCAGAAGCAATGAACAAAATCTAATTTGAGTTCAGGAGCAGCCATGCGATACATGGGAAGGAGCTGTAGGTTTTAAATGGGGATAAACTGATACATTATCAAAATCATCTGTCTACAAACCCAAATGTATGACTTACTAGCTCTGGGACCATAAGCAAGTTTCTTAAATCCACCTGAACTTTGTTTTCCACTTCTGTAAAACAGGCGACCACTACCTGTGCCATCTATGTCATGGTGGCCTTAGTAAGATCGTATCAGCTGATGGATGTGAAAGCACTAGATAAATAGATGTATAAAGCCTTACCCCAATAACACTCCGGAATTCAGTTTAGGAAATATGCTTTTCAGCTCTTTCTCTTATTCCTTTCCACTCTGCAGTACTTGTTACATCAGAATTCTGTTCCATTACCTAACAGTTGCCACTGTGATTGAACAGCTGTCTGTCACTCTCTACCAAGAATTCTACATTGTTGGCTCCCAGAAAGCTGGGCTCATTTCTTTTTGTTTTTTGCTTTTTTGAGACACAGTCTCACTCTGTCACCAGGCTGGAGTGCAGTGGCGTGATCTCCGCTCACTGTAACCTCCGCCTCCCAGGTTCAAGCCCTCCTGACTCAGCCTCCCGAGCAGCTGGGACTACAGGCACATGCCACTATGTCCAGCTAATTTTTTCTATTTTCTATAGAGACAGGGTTCCACCATGTTGGCCAGGATGGTCTCGATCTCTTGACCTTGTGTTCTGCCCGCCTTGGCCTCCCAAAGTGCTAGGATTACAGGCGTGAGCCACCGTGCCCGGCCAAACTGGGCTCATTTCTTATTCAATTTGGTATTCCCCAAGAACCTAGCCTGGCACATAGCAGATATGATTCACTGAATTCAAGTTAATATAAAGGGATGTACTACATACTTTATAATATTTACAACACTATAATATTACAAATATGATAATGTAATATCATGTTATTCATTTTAATATTTTTTTTTTAATTTGAGGGCAATTTTTAAAGCATAGCAACATAACTAAGTAGCAATTTAAAAGATTTCAAAATTCATGCCCGCTGATCAAATAAATTACAGTTAAATGCTACTATTATATCATAGACCACAAAGAAATCTTACCTCTTTATGATCTTCTACAACTGTTAAGATAGTATCAATGGTATGTAAAATTCCCATAGCCATTACTGTTTTGTCTTCAACTTCTTCATATTCATCACTTTGAAGAACTTTGCCAAATATCTCAGCCTATGAAAATAACATTAAAGTATTCTGCAATTAGTAGTACTGTGATGTCCCCCCTTTATAAAAGTAAGCAAAATGGCCGTGGCACACATCTAAAGCCTGCATCGCTCAAACTTTGAAGTCTGCACTTTGCTGACTGAATCATCTCTCTTCTTACAATAACAGAATCTGTCATGTTTTAAATATAGCTATTTAGACTAGCTATTATATCCAGACAGCTAACATTTAACTTCTGGTTGTCACTAAGCAAATAAAATCATAATCTGGGACAAGTGAAATCAAGTGATAAAAGAAAAATGTGATAGAAGATTGAGAAGTCAAGGAATCACTTAGAAAATGAAACAAAAAGAACATACATGAAAAATAGGAAAAGTTTAAAAAAAAATGTTAGAGATACAGTCCAGGTGTGATACTCCACAACAGGAAATACAGAACAGAAAAAAATAATAAGGAGAAATGTATCAAAAAAGTAAAGCACTCAATTGCCCCAAACTGAAGGAATGAGTTTTGTAATTCAAAGTCCAGAAATTAAAAATTTAGAAGGTACATTATAAAATTTCAGAATATTCTAGATGAAAGATTAATCCTAAATGTTATTAAACTCTAATTAACTATAGAAATATCAGAATAATTTTTATATCTATACTTCAGTTACAGTCATGCATCGCTTAACAGGGATATATTTTGAAAAATGTGTCGTTAGGTAATTTCATCCTTGCTTGAACATCACTGAGTGTACTTAGGCAAATCCAGATGGCATAGCCTATTTGGCCACAAACCTGTACAGTTTGTTTTAGTGACTACTTAGGCAATCATGACACAATGGAAGTGTTTGTATCTAAACACAGAAAAGTTATAGTAAAAACATGGTATTATAATCTTATGAGCACACCATCATATACGCAATCTGTCATTGGCCAAAATGTTGTTATGCAGCACATGACTGTACAAATTAAACTGAACTCCATATTTGGAAGTTTATTTAGATTACTCAAAGTTTCTAAACCAAATTAACATAAAACTGCCCAGTCTTACCAAGTGTTGGGTCATATCAACAGCAATTGAGGCTACCTCTTGACTGTATTCACATATCATCTTCTGGATGACATTAGTAACATCATCATTTTCTGTCTCTCTAACAATGTGCAACAGTTCCTGCATAATTGGCCTCACATGTGGCTTCATATATTCCTTAGCTAATTCAATAAAACAAACAAAAGTAATAAAAATTACCATGCCCAGATGATAAAAGGAATTAACTTGGTCACAAGGCAAAGTGACCCAGGGTAATACCTAAATTAGGTTCTAGAGACACACTTTCTCTGTGGTGAATAAGTTACAAAGTTGTACCAAAATAATGTTCACCAACACATCAATTTCCCTGGCATAATATAAGGATAAGAAGTTCTGCACAGGAGAGAACTGTCCTGTGCAGAAACTGTCCCAAAATACTAACAGCCCCCACTGAAAAATTCTGATTATACATACACTGTGTCATCAGAATGACTTGTAAAACATTAATCGGTTCTCACAAGTTATAAAAAAAAAAAAATCATGTACATGAAGACTATCCCGAATACTAATGGGGCCCCTTCCCTGCCCCAGGCCATCTCTACCACCCTCCCACGCCATATATACAATAGCTAATCCTCCCCTTAAAACATTGTTGAATAGAGGCAAACTACGTTCATATTCCTCATAAACCTGAACTTACTTTCAAAGGTTTATTTGAACTTTGATCAGAATATTCAGACATTCTGAACAAATGAGATGTCTGCCCTCACTCACTAAAAATACTATTTGTGACTTTCAAAACTAGGGGAATCATATAGAGTCCTAGAGGTGAAAGGAATCACAAAGTCATCCAGTCCAACTCCCCTAAACTTAAATATGTGGAAACCTGAACCTCGACAGATCATGCACCTTGCCCAGGTTTCCATGGCAAGTTAGAAGCAAAATCAAAACCGGGCCCAGGTCTCTTTATACCCAGTCTACCCTAGGGCCCCACAGTAATTAACATGTTTTTTAATCTAAAATTTTGAAAACTACAGTCAATAGGAACACCTAAAAAGGACAAGAATAAACTCCTGTAAAATTCTGAGAGGGCAAAAGCTCAGAACTCCAAACCCTGAACCCTCAGACATGGAGATTCATCTTCATTAGGGAAGAAAGTAAACGAAAGTATTTGAGAAAACTTCTAAAAGGTATTTTGGCTTTACCTTGTATCTGGTTAGAAATTAAGGACTGAAGAGCAAGGGCAGCTTCAACTTTGACAGGCATCTCTTTATCTTCAATCAGGCTCTTCTTCGCTAATTCAACTGCATTTCTTAGATTGAGCTCATTATGGAACTTCAAAGAACTAAATGCATGAAGTACCCAGCAAGACTGTATTATTTAAAAAAGCAAGTAGGGAGCTATTAGGATTATAGCATTCTGTAATAACGTCACACATATAAGAGCCTCTTAGTAAAATATCACTAATTCTACAAAGAAATGTTTGCTTTGGGGGGTAACATAGTAGCCTTAGTTTTTAACTTCTACATTCCCCTCTTTTTGTAAGAAACTCATTTTCATTACTTCTAGATTACCTATATACAATAACATTTTTCACAGGAAAGAGAAAAAGAAGTCAAATACATCTTTGGAAAAAAAAAAAAAAAAACGTTTATGCTTTTAATAAATATTATAACTTGTAATTAATTTGTTATATGTAAAAGCAACTCCAAACCAGTATCTGAAAGTCATTTGTCACACTTCGGAAAAACATTTTCCCTTACACTAACTGGTTTAGCAAACTTCTTTTTTTCACTCACATAAGGTTGTTAAACCTGGTATAGATTATCCCCTTTGAACTATTAGATCACAGAATCATTATTACTTTATTTTACTCTCTGTGTGCATCAAACACAATCAACAGAAATTAATTTTAGTTACTAAAGACTTCTAGCAAGAGAATTACAATTCATACAACTTCTCAAAGGTAGAAGCCCAACTGCAAAAATGCTCATGTGCCCTCAGCATCCCTAGTTCACTTTTGCCCAAATATTTCTCTAGTAACTCTTATTTTATAAAATGCTTTCTAGTGTACAATGTTAATATATGTTGTTTTCAGCAAGACATTTTTTGTGTTGATATATTTACAAAAGACATATTAGGCTCTTGAACAAAGTCCTGTTTCTACTCCTCCATAAAATATATTGATTCTAAAAGAATATACACATAGAGCACAAGTAATTTCACATGGATTATTATTCTCTCCATTTTACTAAGGCAAATCTAACTAATATACTGAAAATCAAATTCAAGTTCTTAGCTGAACTAGAATTTCATATCATTTTATACACAAGATAAATCTGTTTATGAATTTAAGTGGTACCACTGCTATAAAATCATCTTTCTCATTGCATGTTTTACATATGCAGCAAGTGAAGCTGGAGTGACAAATGAAATAAAACTAGCAGGAAATTAAATCCATAAATCTTTTCTTTAATAGGTTTTCCTTTATTCAGCTGATGTGACCATAGGCAGACATTTAATTGACTCTATTTCATCTCGATATGTGGTAAAAGGTCAATTTATCCAAAAACATTTATTTGAATAATTATGAAGATTTAAGATACATAACAGAAATATGAAAAACTTACTCTAGCTCGAAGATATCCCAGGTTAGACAATAATAATGGAAATACATGATTTTGTAGAAACAACTCCATTTGGTCCTTGAATAAACTCTTCTATTAAGAAACAAATTTTAACTTATCAATGTTTTTTTCATATGTAAGTATCACTTCCTAATCAAGTATATTTATTATGACTTGCTGTTAATATTACTGCCAATTACAATTTTGTGGAATCATTTGACCTATATATTGCATGTTTTAAAACAAGACAAATATTACCTTAGATCAGTTTGATATTGATTTTGTAGAAATAATATATTTTGTATCCCTTTCACATAGCAACAGTTTCATACTGAAAACTTAAACAGTCAAATTTCCTTTTTAGTTAAAGAAATAGGTGACAGAAAGGAGGGTATTTGTCAGCTCAATTATCCCAAAGTAGTCACCAGCTTTAAATTAACCATAACTTTCATATGCTGTCATTTGCCTGTGCTTTACAAGGTTATTAAGTAAAATTAAATTTTGATTATCTTAACCTTCAATAAAATCTCAGCTAGGGAACCAATCACATGCAGGGCTCCATCTTTCTTCCTAGGGTCAAAGTTCGGGTCTGTTAGGATTTGATAACAGAATGCCATCATTTTTGGCAACACCTAAAGAAACAGAAGAATCCACTTTAGTCTGCATGAACTTGCATTGTCTTACTATAGTATTAACTATGATGCACAAATTTTAAAAAATAAAGCCATTTTATTATGTTTCATCAAGCAACTATAAGCTCAATATGAAAGGTACAATTTATTAAGAAAACAAAATAACCATGATACCCTTTCCCCTCACCAGCACAGAAAAAAATTTCTTAAGGCAACAAGTTATAACAAATAACAATATAATTTCTCAAATATTAGGGATATACTAGAGTATCAAATCAACACAGGCCACCTTTAGTTTTGGATTTAAAAAGAAAAATGAAATACCTCTTTTCTTTTCTTTGCAGCAGTATATAAGAGAGTCTGGGCTGCTGTGGTGGGAGAAGCATAATCTTCAAAAATATCTAAGATTTTGAAAGGTTAAAACTATGTTAGTAAAAATATACTTAATTATTCTAGATTTTAAACCTGACTGACCACTATTTCCAAACCAAAAAAATAAAACCGTCTACATATGACACTGGTTGATGGCACTAAAAAGCTAAGGATAAACAGTGTCACCACAACATCCCTGTCTCCTGCACAACAATGTTCTCCAAACTCTTTAGGTTGTCCTTCCAAACTATTATACTGAAGAAAACAGTGCATTTGCACATCTGTTTCACTGAGGAAAGGAAAAGTGCTTTATCTCTATCAAAAAGCAACAAAAATTCACTCAGTTCTTACTTTGTGCCAGGCACTGTTCTAAGCCCTGGGGATACAAAGATCAAACAAAAAAGGTTCTCACAGAGCTTACGTTGTGAGAAAGAAACAGATTATACATATGTACACACATAAGTAAGGCGAAGAACAAATGCAGAACAGGGTGAAGAAACAGAGTGACAGAGTATGGGGTGCTAATTTAAATAGGGTGTCAGGGAAAGCCTCTCCAACTCTGTTAAGGAAAGATTTAAGCAGAAATTGAATGAAATGAGGGAGAAAGCAATCCATGGATAAAGGACTCCAAGCAGAGGAAACTGCAAGTATGAAAGCCTTGAGGGATTGCTAGGATCATGCTTGGTTCTGTAGATATGTAGGTTCAGCAGGTCATCCATGGACAGTTGTTGAATATATATACCTACCTAAAACTTAATGTATCACTTAATACCATGAACATTTTCACAAATTTCAGAATAGGCAGTTTACCTAAGAAACTGAAATCCTGAAAGGTATCTGATACGTCCTTGTTTAAATATAAAAGATAAAACCAAATCTAAGTCTATCTCAAAATGCAAAATACAGACATAATAAGAACATTTTTGGGGCCAGGTGTGGTGGCTCATGCCTGTAATCCAAGCACTTTGGAGGCCAAGGCGGGCAGATCACCTGAGGTCAGGAGTTCAAGACCAGCCTGACCAACATGGTGAAACCCCGACTTAAAAAAAAAAAAAAAAAAAACATTTTTGGAGTACTGTACTTACTCTGTGCCAGGCAGTATGCTCCAGTTTTAGAAGCATCTACTATCCCATGCTAAGCAGTTAGTTCATGTGTATTACGCCATTTAATCCTCCTAGCATTATTATCATCATACCTTTGATAGCTGAAAACACTGCATTTTAGAGAGGTTAAATAACCCATCCACAGTCACACAACAAGTAAGTGACCAAACCAGCATTCATAACCAGGCTATCTTAACATCAAAGCCTGCTCTCTTGTTAGTTTTTACCAAATCAAAAAACATTGGTAGGGGAATTGGGGAGATGTTGGTTAAAGAGTAGATAAAAAGAATAAATAAACATTATTATTAATATCAGTCAATACATTTAGATAGAAATGCTTTGTTTCCCATAAATAACTGCAAGTCACAAACAAAGAAAATACAGTAACTGTTCTTCCCTGTGGTTACCCGAAAGTAAAATACACATATCAAATAAAAGCTACTGCATTCCAGTCTACTGGAGGAAATGATTAGAGAAAACTCACTCCATTTAGTCAGTCTTGAGCTACCCATACCTTCTTTTAAACAATAAAATATAAATTCCCACTGTTAATCAACCTACATACAGTTCTTATTTTCTAAAAACTGAGATATTTATACCTATCTTATGAGATATGAAGAATACGTAAAATAATGGCAGTTCTCTGAAAGCTAAACAAATACTCTGTACATCACAAAAACACATAGGTATTATAAAAGAAGTAAACACTAAAAGAATGCCTTGCAAGGCAGGAGGATCACTTGAGCCAGGAGTTCGAAACCAGCCTGGGAAATATAGAGAGACTCCATCTCTGCAAAAAATAATTAGCCAGGTCTGGTGTCACACGCCTGTGGTCCCAGCTACTTGGATGCTGAGGGGGAGGATCACTGGAGCCTGGGAGGTCAAGGCTGCAGAAGGCTGCAGTGAGCTCTGATCATACCACTGCACTCTAGCCCAAAAAAAAAGATAAAGAAAAACTGGCTAATCACTCAAAGCAAACTAGAAAAACAAAGGCATAAGAAAGGGGAAATAGTAAATTACATATATGAATAATGATTTTCCAAAAGAAAAAGAGAATAGAGAAATAAAGCAGATAGTAAATATTTCTCATTCATTTGCTTTTCCCATACTTTGTCTCCAAGAGAAAAGGGGGTTCCTCAGTTACCGAATCCAATAATACAAACACAAAGCTCTGTAAAAACAAAGCCCAACAAACTAACATCTGTAGCAGTAGATTTAGCTTATATAGCTAAACACACCTGGCTCAACGAAGTGGAAAGTACTGCTTTGTCACAGCACTTTCAGCATGCAGTGCTAGATTTAGCAATCATTTGTTTCAGCATTTATTGAAGGCATACTGGAGGCCAAGCACTAGTAGAGGAATGCAGAGGTATAGAAGAGATAGAAAATGCAAAATAAAGCAAATAAATAAGATAAAATTCCTGTCCTCAGAAATCTTCTAAGTTGTAGGAGACAGACAGGCAAATTAATATTTTGCTATATTAAGTGCCTGAGTGTTCCCTGAAGCAATTAATATAAACTGGAATAAATCAGACCACCTACACAGCTCACCAGCTTCCAGGAAGATCCAAGCTAAAAGGACACCCAAAGAATTGGGCCACACACATTGGGGGCTCTATACATAATTTCTTTCCCTTGTAGAACATTTAGTCTCTCAGATAAGCAGGCAAACCAAATAGGGGTACCACTAAAGTATTTCCCACATGAGAACAACCCAGTCTATCAATGAGTCTCCCAAAAGGCACAAAAAGAAATGGTCCTTGCAGATCAGCATCACAACAGCATAAGTAACAGACGGCTCCATGGGAACTTCAGCACCCATAAGAGAGATGAATGAAGTGGCTTTTCATCTCCCACATCAGAAGACCTCAAGTTCTCTAGTTTAGCAAAATAACATCAAACTCTCAAAGATTCAGATTATATCATGCAAAGCAGAACCTGGGGGATTTAACAAAGTAATAAAATTTCCTTAAAAATATAAATTTAGTTCTATTACTTTACATATCCAGGAACTGATGAGAAAACCATCTCAATTACCAAATTTCATCCTTATATACTCATACGGATCTTCTTGCCACATCTCCTCATCCTCATCTTTATAACACATCACAGAAAAAATCACATCTTCAGAGATATTCTAAAATGAGAAAAAAAAAGTAATGAATGAGTATAGGCTATTCAGGTTTGCGGAATACCAATCACGTATTTGTTGACAGCCTTTATGATGTTAGTTTTCCAAACTCTGTGTGTGTAAAATGCCAAGTCAAGCTTATTATATTTACTATTATAATTCTTGTTTTGAAATTTTTTTTGACATTCCCATTTTGGTCCCAAATGTCCATGTATTAACAATATTAAAGGGCCAGATACTTCTTTGGAAGGCCAAGGGCAGAAGGATCACTTGAAGCCAAGGGTTCAAGACCAGGCTGGGCACTGTAGCAAGACCCCATCTTCAAAAAAATTTTAAAAAACTTAGCCAAGCACAGTGACATATACATCTTGCAGGGTCTCCTGAGCCCAGGAGCTCCAGGCTGCAGTGAGCTACGATCATGTCACTGCAGTCCAGCCTGTGTGACAGACTCCAGTTGAAAAAAAAAAAATGAAATTTTCTTTTCTTCTATTTCCAAAAAAACTAATTTCCTATTCTACGAATGTAGGTTTCAGGTAGAGAAAAGTCATAGCTACTAGCCTCACTGTGCACTGCTACACATGCTCTATGAAGCCATGTTATGCTCTAAAAACTATTTATATAAAAACAAGATTATCTCTTGCCACTTATTCCAAATTAAACAATTCTAAGAGAAAAAAATCAGCCTAAGGATCAGCATTTTCTTATTCCTACTTTATACCTATGTAAAAATAAAGCCGAAAGTATCAAGTAGAAAAGAAATGCTATCACAACTCACCCTTACTTTACAGGAACACAGCAAATGAAATCAGTAACTTCACTAATTGCAAAGAAATTATCACTACTTGGTCAAAGTGATTAGGCAAATAGTTATCAAGATGTCTACATAAAACAGAGAAAAGGTATCTATTGGTAAGATGGGTAATAACACTAAAATTCTATCCTGGACAGCAAACAGCAAAGTGAAAGATTCTTCTTTTCAGATATCATTTATAAAATTTAAGCATTCATAGTTTGGGAGAGGGTGGGTATTCAGTTCCTAACATTGCTGAATTATCCAATTATTTGTATACAACTAAGTATTTATTTATTAGTGGCCTATAATTTTCCATTCTCATTTGTTCTTTAACTAAATAACAATGCTGAATTCTACCTTTTAGCAAACAATTGATACAGAAACAATTCTGCTACTACACTTAACAATCCAAGAAAAGAAACAAAAACCTTGCTCATACCTACAAATAAAACCGACAGGTATCAGACTTCAATCCCTGCAAAATAACACTACCTTACTAGAGCCCTGGTAAGTTTTCAAAATGCTTTCACACAAAATACCTCATTTGATCCTAGCAACTTTTAGATAAGAAGGGTAGAAAAGCACTATCTGCCTTAATAAAGGAGAAAATGAGGCTTAATGAGATTAAGCAAGATCAAGTGAATCCAAGTCTCCCGACTCATAAAACTTGAAGGCTTCATTCTTCTCAAATGCTTAAATTTCTAAACCCTTTATAGCTGACGTAAGACTTCAATCATTAGAAATTATTAATGGCAAAATGTAATATATATTAAATGTAAAATATAGGATTAGTAATATTAACTTTATCTATAAAACTTATTTTAACCAGAGAATAATTTTGGAGAACTGCTCTCTGACACTAACCTGTATGTGTGGCTTCATCTGTTTCCAAGTAATAGAATGAACCACCCCTTGGTTGAGATAGTTGAATGCTTGCTGGAGAACACGGGGAGATACATATTCTTTCTGTCTGTATTGATCTAAAATTTTTAGTAGTACCTATAGGAAAATAGAAAACATAGAATAACATCAACAATTTCAAGGTTAAAAGAGGGAGGTGGCATTTTAGGCATGACCTAACATTCAGAATCCATAGACGTAAAAATTAACAGATTTGGGAGAAAAATCAATATTTTGTAAGAAATCTCATAAACAGTTTTAATTATTAGATAGGTCCATGTTATATTGAACTAAACGGTGTCTCATGTAACTTCCAGGCAAACTCTAAATTTCTATTCTACTGCTACCTCTTCAAAATAAAAACTCCTATTTAAAAAATTACAATAGGTGATAGGGATGGAGGCAGCAAACCACATTGCCCTGTATGAACCTATGCAACAATCCTGCATGTTCTTTACATGTACTCTAGAACCTAAAATGCAGTAAAATTATATCTACATATATATATATATAAACCAAACATACAATTAAAGCTATAAAATGCAGAATAATAATTGAAAAAAATGAAAGTGATTATATAAATACGGGATCAAAGTAATAAGCTCTGGTACTTTCTAATTCTTAGTAATGTTATATCTTTTCATAAGCAAATATTTACTGGCTAACATAATGATTAGGTTAGTTTTAGGGAGCACTTTATTGTCTCTATAAGGTATACAGCAATTTAGGTTCATAACATAAATCTGCCAACTAAAAAAAAAATTACAATAAGATCTGATTGAATAAACACTAAAAACTTCCATACAACAAGAGACAGCACAAAGATGTTTCATTATTTGATAAAGACTCCTTCAAATTGGAAGAGAAAATTTGTTTGAAAAACAGTTTTGGCGCAACTGATTAGCCCTCTGAAAAAATTTAAATTAACTCCCTAAACTTCACATCAAAATAAACTCCAGATGGGGAAATATTTTAACAATGACAAAAAATGATGGCACAGAATTCCTAAAAATACGGGAGAATTTTCTTTTATAATCTCAGATCACAGAAGGTCATTATAAACATAACACATCTGAGAAGTTATTTTTTTTAAACTAATTTAAAAAGTTATTTATAAGGAAAATTTTCAAAAAATCTAGAGCCAAGCACGGCGATTCACGCCTGTGATCCCAGCACTTTGGAAGGCCAAGTTGGGTGGCTCATTTGAGGTCAGGAGTTCAAGACCAGCCTGGCCAACATGGTGAAACCCCGTGACTACCCAATAATATAAAAAATTAGCCAAGTGTGGTGGTGTGTGCCTATAATCCCAGCTACTTGGGAGGCTGAGGCAGGAGAGTCACTTAAACCCAGGAGGGAGAGGTTGCAGTGAGCCAAGATCGTGCTGCTGCAGTCTAGCCTGGGGGGACAAAGAAAGACTCTGTCTCAAAAAAAAAAAAAGAAATCTAGAAACATCATCTGTATCATTAAAGCTTTTGCCTGTCTAATTAGTCTTTGCTTCCTCAATATGGCCCTGATACAGCCAGTCGTCAATAATTAATAAATTTTATTTATTGAAATATAAACAAAAATATAATTTAAATGGCAATACTGATCAACTAGTCCTCATAGACCATTGTCCTTTGCAGCTTTTAAAATTTTTAAACACTAATAGCAACTTGGATTATTTCCAGAACTAATTTTCACTATGTAGAATGATTCCCAAACTTCTATAGAAACGTTTAAGTTCTCAGCTGAGAGTCTTAACATCTAATAAGTTCAACTACTCTTCATAAAGACCAATTCATATTATATAAGTCTTCAAAAATAAAAGCTTAGAACAAAGAGGTGACGTCCAAAGAAATAAAGATCAAAAATCTCATAAGGGGTCAGAGAATAAACAGAAGAACCCAGTCTAACACTGGTGACTGCTACACCACTATCAACTTAAAAGGTTTGAGTCCACAGTATAGGATTCAGTTCTGGTGGTAGCTGTCTTGGGACATTTGGTTCTAAAACTAATTGCACTGTAAACTTGGTTTTAAAACAATTGCCTTGTAATAGACTCCCAGAACTATCCTTTCATCCTCTATAATTATGTAATGAATTAGTATGTTTGTAACCTACTTCCAATAGATAGAAATTACTTTACTTTCAGTAGTAACCATTCTTCTATTTAAGAAGCACAAGTTATTACCTGCTGAATGCCCACCGCATAGGTTTTCAAAAAGAATTCAGAAAATTCAAAGTATTCTTTTGTGACATTTCCTGGGCTTCCATATCTTAAAATACAAAGAGAAAATATTGAAATACCATGAAGTTTACAAACAGCACGCTTGCTACTTTAAATATAGTCCCTTATTTAAAGATGGATTCTATTAGGGCAGAAAACTAACACTGCCTTCTTTCTTGCACAAGCCACAAAATGAAATCAAGATAACCTGTACTTAGACTATGGGCCACACTTTAAAGTTTCAGACAGAAGCTTTCACTTGCTAAACCAAGAGCTCCTAAAGGGTGAATACTGGAAATTAAAATGTTAAAACTGACATAGATTTTTTCAATAAAAGCTTTTAAAATTAAATGTGATTTTATTACAGAGTTGAGTGACCACGCAGCTTCTTGCATAATTCTTAGATATTATCAATAGGCTGAACAATATTTTTCCAAGTTTTTCACAGAAGAATAAAAAAGATCCAGAGAACATTACCCACTTCTTTACGATCTCAAAGCCACTGATTACAATTAAGCCTACTTTAAACAGAGTGACTCTTGGCTCTCAGGGTCTCTAAAGACAAATAATCATATCTGATACTGAGATACTGACTGTATGATCATCAATATAATAAACAGATAATTACCGTTCAAAGAGCCGAGCTACGATATGCAGTGCCCACTTCTTACATTTCCACCATACCAGTTCTGGTCTATCGTCCTCATCAATTTGCAGAGTCTCCTAACAGGACAAAATTACCCAGATTAAAGTTCTGCATAACAAAAGGATTTATGTGAATAACAAAGGCAGGATAAATCTTGATATAGATTAAGTCATATTAAATGTACAGTTAGATTGCTATACAAATGAAAATTCTTACGGATTGCTAGGCAGGAAATAAATAAGCAAAGTAAATTTCAACTAACCAATGCTGCTGTTCACATTTACCTCCTATCTTCAAAAGGCCTAAATAAGTAGAGGACAAAATACAAAACACCATGGTTCTTTGAGGAAACCCAGATGATAAAAAGGTTTTACATTTTTATTGGGGTGATAGCACAAGTGTATGTCAAAATTCACTGAACTAGTCACTAAGTTCTGTGCATTTATGCATGTAAGTTAAACATCAAAATACTTTGTCTTATGGTATGGACAACAGATATACTACTGCACATTTTAAGACAAACTAAAATTTTAATAGCTATAAGAGCTAATTTGATAAATTAAAAATAGTATCATTATTCCAGATCAAAATTAACCATCTCTTCCCTGTCAAATGGACAAATTTAGAATTAAGTGTGTGCCCATAATAGGCATTCTCAGTCACTGCTTATTAAAGTGTAAACGAGGGCACACTTTCTGAAGAGCATGCTGCAAGATCAGCGAAAAGCCTTCATGCTTCTAGGAGTTTATCCAAAGAAAATCATCATATATGTGTGCAAAAATTTAAGTACATTCTTAGAGTTAAAACACTAAATAATTAAAACAACCCAAACATGCAGCAAGTAAAACATTCAACAAAAATGACAGTATAAAAGCATTTATAATCATAAAAATATTTATAAGTTTTAAGTGAAAACTGAATTTCAAAATAGTATCAATAAATAACTTTTTTTTCTTTTTTGAGACAGGGCCTTGCTCTATACCCTAAGCATCATAGTTTACTGCAGTCTCAAACTACTGGGTGATCCTTCCACCTCAGCTTCCCAAGTGCTACCACACCTGGATTTTTTTTTTTTCTTAACTTTTTGTAGAGTACAGGTCTCACTATATTGCACAGACTGGTCCTGAACTCCTGGCCTCAAGTGATCCTCCCCATTTGGCCTCCTAAAGTGCTAGGATTATGTGTGTGAGACACCAGGCCCAGCCAACATATACTACTTTTATAAATAAAATATGTTGTGTATAGAGGCAGAGAAAAAAAAAAAAAGACTAGAGAGATAAAGTTTTAAAAATGGTTTTCATTTTTTGTAGGATTAAATTGTTTATCCAAGCTTTGTAAAAATGGCATTATGAATTATTTTATTAATTATACAGTAAATTTTTTCAAAAAGCTTGTAGGGATAACAAATCAGTCTACCACAAATATTCCAAACCCATTTCCCCTATTTTTCTTAGGAAAACTTTTTCTTACAGGAGGAACGGTCCTATCGATAATAGTTCGGAAGATCTCCATCCATGTTGTCATGGTTTGGTTATTCACTAGCTGAAGAGGCAATGCATACTGGAAAACAGAAGAACAACAACATGAACAATAATTCCTCCCCTCCAAAAAAATCAGCAATTTTATCTATATTGTAAGACTAAAATATATGAAAGGGCTAACATTTGAGAATGAAAACAGCAATCTTATATTGTTCAATCTAGCTTAAAATAAATTCATAAGTATATATGGAACTTAAATTTTTAAATTTAAAAGACTACATGCCATGAGTTGTTTCTTGGGGCTAATTTTTGAAAGAAAAAAAATTAATACTACTGAGGTCTCATTTATTCAGCATGAGATTCTAGGTGAGTGATTTTTATGACTTACCCCTTTGAGGGTCTAACCTTCTATTTTAACGAACTTGATGAAAATCTTTATCTCAACAAACGCTCATCAAACATTTTTTTACTTACTTTTCTCTACACTGTAGCATAATAACTACAGTCCACTTTGTACTATACAGGTATGTGGCTCACCCCTGTCATACTGTGAGGTGCAGGAGAGGAGGGACAGTGCCTCCACGATCCATTCAGTACAAAACATGCTACCATGCTACGGATATAATAAGACAGACAATCTTTGCCCTCACAAAGCTTACACTCTAACTGGAAAAATATATACATATATATACAGTCAAGTACCACATAACAATGTTTCAATCAGTGACAGACTGCATATACAATAATGGTCCCATAAGATTAGAACAGAGCAGAAAGATTCCTATCACCTAGTGACACAGTAACCATCTTAAAGTCATAGCACAATGCATTACTCAAATACTTGTGGTGATGGTGGTGCAAACAAACCTACTGCATTGCCAATGGTATAACATATAGCAATTTTTTTTTTTTTTTTTTTTTTTTTTTTTTTTTTAATTTTTTTTTTTTTTTTTTTTTTTTTTTTTGAGACAGAGTCTTGCTCTGTCACCAGGCTGGAGTGCAGTGGCACAATCTCAGTTCACTGCAACCTCTGCCTCCCTGGTTCAAGCGATTCTTCTGCCTCAGCCCCCCAATCAGCTGGGACTACAGGCACATGCCCAGCTAATTTTTGCATTTTTAGTAGAGCCAGGGTTTCACCATGTTGGCCAGGATAGTATCAATCTCTTAACCTCATGGTCCACCCACCGCAGCCTTCCAAAGTGCTGGGACTACAGGCGTGAGCCACCATGCCTGGCCAAGTATAACAATTTTACACAGTACCTAATAATTGGTAACGACAACTATGTTACTAGTTTATATATTTACTATACAATACTTTTTATCATTAGTTTAGAGTGTACGCCTTTCACTTTTTTTTTTTTTAAGTGATGTAAAACAGCCTCTGGTAGGTCCTTCGGGAGGTATTCCAGAAGGCACCGTTATCATAGACGACAGCTCCATGCATGTTATTGCCTCTGAAATGAAGACACTCCAGCGGGACAGGATATGTAAGTGGAAAGCAGTGATATTGATGATCCTGACCCTGTACAGGCCAAGGCAAATGTGTGTGTGTCTTAGTTTTTAATGAAAAAGTTTGAAGAGAAAAAAAAAAAACAAATTCTAAAATATAAAACCTTTTAAAATATGGATAAAAAGAAAATATTTTTGTACAGTTGTACAGCATGTTAATATTTTAAACTAAGTGCTAGTACAACAGAGTCAAAAAGTTAAAAATGTTAAAGTTTATGATGTAAAAATGTTACCGTGAGCTAGGCTCAATTTATTATTGCGGATAAATTCTATAAATTTAGTGTAGCCTGGCCGGGCGCGGTGGCTCAAGCCTGTAATCCCAGCACTTTGGGAGGCCGAGGTGGGTGGATCACGAGGTCAAGAGATCGAGACCATCCTGGTCAATATGGTGAAACCCCGTCTCTACCAAAAATACAAAAAATTAGCTGGGCATGGTGGTGCGTGCCTGTAATCCCAGCTACTCAGGAGGCTGAGGCAGGAGAATTGCCTGAACCCAGGAGGCAGAGGTTGCGGTGAGCCGAGATCACGCCATTGCACTCCAGCCTGGGTAACATGAGTGAAACTCCGTCTCAGAAAAAAAAAAAAAAAAAAAAAAAAAAAAAAAAAAAAAAAAAAAAAAAAAAAAAAAAAAAAAAAAATTTAGTGTAGCCTAAATGTTCAACATTAATAAGTCTACATACAGTAGCATAGAGTAATGTGCTAGGCCTTCACATTCACTCACCACTAATTCACCCAGAGCAAATTCCAGTCCTGCATGTTCCATTCATGATACCCTACACAGCTGTGCCATTTTTAAAATATCTTATACTATATTTTTAGCATATCTTTTCTATGTTTAGACATACAATTAGTTACCACAGAGTTACAGTTGCTTTCAGTATTCAGTATAGTAACGTGCACAGGTTTGCAGTCTAGGAGCAACATATAGCCTAGGTATGTAATAGGCTATACCATCTAGGTTTGTGTAAGTACACTCTACAATGTTCACACACGGACAAAAATTACCTAACAATGCTTTTCTCAGAATGTATTCCCAGAGTTAAGTAACACATGCCTATACAAGTAGAAAGGTAGGAATGATAAGAGAAGAAGAAGAAGAAAGGGCTTTATGGGCTATATTAAAAAGTTCACACTTTATTCTAAGTGCATTTGGGAGTCATTTGGATTTGGAATAGGGAACAGAGGAGAAGTAGGCTGACGGTTAGGCTGAGGTTATGTAGAGAATATCCATTATAAATGCCCTGTACAAATATTATAAATGCTACTTGGACAAGATCTGTTGCATCATACTTTATTTTATTTTATTTTATTTTATTTATTTATTTTTTTAAACACATTCTCTTTTGGTTGCCCAGACTGGAATGCAATGGCATAATCTCGGCTCACTGCAACCTCCACCTCCCAGGTTTGAGCAATTTTCCTGCCTCAGCCTCCTGGGTTAACTGGGATTACAGGCACCCACCATCATTCCTGGCTAATTTTTTGTATTTTTGTAGAGATAGGGTTTCACCATGTTGGCCAGGCTGGTCCTGAACTCTAAACCCTAGGTGATCCGCCCGCCTCAGTCTTCCAAAGTGAGCCACCGCACCCGGCTGCTCATACTTTTAAAAACAAAATTTTTATCACTTTTTACTTGGGTCAGCATTGTAATAGTGGCTCCTAATGCCTTCTAAATTTCTATCTCCCAGAGGAAAATGTTAATATATTAGTATATAATAATTACCAAAATGGTTAGAAATATTGAGGTTTTTCAGGATTTCAGCAGGTATAGATTGAGAAAAATATGTAGATTCTGTCCTCTTAGCAAACCAATTAGTGATAGAAGCTTTAGAAAAATTATTTCATCAACCTTTGTCTTACTTCCCAATTTCTAGGAAAGGGAAGTCTGGCCTCTGAATATTATTTCAAAACAAGTAAGAAAACATATTTTCCTAGTATTCTAGTTTCTTCTCTTCTCAGATTTGCCTCCTTCCCCCTTCTCTTTCCCTGCAAAAAGGCTGCTGGTGGGGGGTGGGATCTGCCTCAGACTATCCCTATTAAAATTTTAAAAGATGAGGCTTTAATGAAAGTATAAATCTTTATTAAAGTAAAATATTCTGAAACAGTTTAAGTATCTAAGTCAATAAAAAGCCAAAGACAGATCCAAACTATCTTGGCTTTTGTGCTCAACAAAACCATCCTCTTCTCATGACAAATTCAACTAGAAAACATATAACAGGGCTTTAATTCACTCATCAAACAGTTAAGCCTGAAAACAACTATTCTTCCTCCAATCAGATCTAAATAATTTACCTAAGTCTTTCAAGCATTTGATGTTAAATATTCTTGTATTTCAAATATATTCCATAGGCCGGGCGCGGTGGCTCACGCCTGTAATCCCAGCACTGTGGGAGGCCGAGGCGGGTGGATCACGA